>NC_134831.1:124221354-124299797 GCF_004210375.1 Tachypleus tridentatus
TTTGTTTCGATTACTTAGTATGTACTTAGAATGAGGTCAGATTAATAACATTGATCATTAATTTTAAACTGGAAAATAATGATTTATAAGTATATCATATTATCACGATGTGCTTTCTTTTTTCAGACGCTATACAGAAACAAATTTGATCGAAATATTGGAATATTTGCTTTGCCCTAAATACACACTTAAGGCTATATAATATAAACTTCGATGATTAATTTGCAATGTTACATTTTTTCCCATTTAATCACAGTAATTGTTGTGGTAATCACTTACAGTAATCAATTGTTTTGTTTTTTTTAATTTCACGCAAAGTTACTCGAGGGCTATCTGCGCTAGCCGTCCCTAATTTAGCAGTGTAAGACTAGAGGAAGGCAGCTAATCATCACCACCCATCGGCAACTCTTGGGCTACTATTTTACCAACGAATAGGACTGGGACTGACCGTCAAATTATAACGCTCCCACGACAGAAAGGGCGAGCATGTATTGGTGCGACTGGGATTCGAACCCGCGACCCTCGAATTACGAGTCGAACGCCTTAACACGCTGCCGTGACGGGCCTTGGCGTTACAAGCAAACCACAATCCCTAAGTTAATTAAATGGATAGTTTCTCCTCACCGGATCCAGCTTGACCAGGTGGCTAAGACACTCGACTCGTAATCTGAAGTTCGCAGGTCCAAATTCCCATCGCACCAAACATGCTCGCTCTCTTTCAGCCCTGGGAGCGTTATAATGTCACAGTCAATCGTTGGTGAAAGAGTAACCCAAGAGTTGGCGGTGGGTGGTGATGACTAGCTCCCCTCTAGCGCAGATAATTCTCGTGTAGCTTTAAAATACAAATACAAACACCGCCCATTTTGTAACTGTAGTCGGGTTTAAATGTTTGCTATCGAGTGTGCGCTGTTTTGCATGCTTTGCAAACATATTTTGTCCTGCAAATTTCAAGTGTTTAAATAGATTTTGTTTCTAACCCTATAACATGGTGAGTGGATAATTCGAAAGCGAAAGATTGGTTTGTTTGGTTGGTTGTTTTGATTTGAATTTCGCGCATAGCTACACGAGGACTATCCAGATGATGGTGAACACTCAGACAATTTAATTGATTCTGTCATTACTGACGTAAAGAGAATGGCGCGTGACTGGAGAAACGTGAAACGAGAATTTAATTAAAGTTGAGAGTTCAAATTTGTAGTGATTGAAGCAAATAATAAACCAGTGTGTCTTTTGTGTAACAAAGTTTTTAGGAATAATAAAGTATACAACCTTAGGCAACACTTTAACAATTTTCACAACGAATTTGATGTAAAATTTCAAGTTGATAGCAAAAAACAAATGTATGAATTAAATAGGTTGTCTGAAAACACAACTTTATGAACAAAGGGGAGGCCTAAAAGATTTTAATCATTGATAGAACTAGTTACCTTAGCTAGCTCTAAAGTATCTTGGATTCTAGCTTAAGAAAAGAAATCATTTTCTGATGCTGAACTAGTAAAAGAAATATTGATTGTGGTCATTGAAACTCTGTTGGTAAATTATGATTCAAAATAAAAGATGAGATTCTTCAAAAGGTAAGCAATTTGTTATTAAGCCAAAGAACAATTGTCCACAGAATGCTAGAGTTAGTGAAAGGCGTAGAAAATCAGTTGTTTGAACAACTAAAAGATTGTTTGTATTTTTCTTTAGCACTAGATGAGTCAACAGATGTTAGTCACACTGCACAGTTGATGTTTTGGGTTCGATATGTAACTTGAGATTTTCAAGTGAGGGAAGAAATGATTGGCCTTTGTGTCGCACGCCTTGATCCACCTGACTATGCTTGGCCACCAGAGAGGTACAAATTAATTGTGTAATGTACTCTTAACATCATATTAAATACACTTTTCTTTCATTCTAAATCTGAATTGAATAATACGTAAAAGGAATAACAAGAGAATAATTAATTATATGAAACATTTATTAAATGTTCAGGTATCTTTAGTAACTAGTGGTACAAAACAAATAGAATGGAAATCACACCAGAAATAGGATATAATTTCTAATAAAGAACAGTAAACAATTTTATTACAACAGAGAAGATTGTTTGGTTTCGAATTTCGCGCAAAGCTACACGAGGGCTATCTGCACTAGCCGTCCCTACTTTAACAGTGTAAGACTGGAGGGAAGGCAACTAGTCATCACAACACACCGCCAACTCTTGGTCTATTCTTTTACCAACGAATAGTGGGATTGATCGTTACATTATAACGCCCGAACGGCTGAAAAGGTGAACATATTAACATTGTATCTAGAGAGTTTGATTTGTGTTTAATATCGCGCAAAGCTACACGAGAGCTATCTGCACTAGCCTTCTCGAATTTAGCAATGTAAGACTAGAGGGAAGGCAGCTAGTCATCACCACCCACCACCAACTCTTGGGCGATATTTTACCAACGAATATTGGGTTTAACTGTATCATTATAATGTCCTCACGGCTAAAAGGATGAGTATGTTAACACTGTGTCTAGAGAGAGAGGTATGACATGGCCAAGTGGTTAAAGCACTCGACTTGTACTCCGAGGGTCGTAGGTTCGAATCCCTGTCACACCACAGACCCATTTAATATCTGTGTGAAAATGTAATAAACGTCGATAGATGACGAATCTACATTTTAGAGGAAATAAATTGCAGTGAACTACACAAAAAATGTTTGTAATTGTGTAACGATTTGTGTTATTTATTTATTATTTTAACATTACACAGAAGTAAGAAAATAAGAACCGTAATCCATATTCTAACTCGGATTTACGAACTAATTTCTAAACGTTTGTGAGTGAATCCAAAAATTAATATATAATAACATGTCAATCATCTATCATATTTGATGCCGACGAGGCCTTTCGAAACGTTCCAGGATTCATCCGACCTTTATAATACGATATTCATGGTAGTGTGATTTGTTTTGAATTTCGCGCAAAGCCACACAAGGGCTATCTACACTAGGTGTTCCTAATTTAGCAGTGTCAGACTAGACTAGAGAGAAGGCAGCTAATCATCACCATCCACCGCCAACTAATCGTTTAACAACGAATAGCAAACTTGCTCGCCTTTGCAGCCGAAGGATTTTATAATGTGACGGCTATCCCACTACTCGTTGATAAAATAGCAGTCCAAAAGTTGGCGGTGGGTGGTGATTACTAGCTGCTTTCCGTCTAGTTTTACACTGTTAAATTTGGAACGGCTAACGCAGATAGCCCTCGTGTAGCTTTGCACGAAATTGAAAATAAACAAATCAGTAATTAACAACGAAGATCAGCTCAATAAAAGAAATGTTAATAAGCAAATATTGGAACGTGCAACGACAACTGCTGGGTAAGTGTTGGATATCGAAAGATTAACTGTTTTGGTCATATAATTGTATCTGATGGAAGTTTGGCAGAGTTTGTGATAGCTATAATAGAAGGAAGAAGATCAAAAAAACAGGCTAAAATTGACACTTTTGACTTATATTAGAAAATAAATTAAAGATGGGAATCTTGTATTAGAAAAGTTGCCTAAAGAAGCCAGGAATGAAGAAAGATGGAAAAACAAAGTCGTCTATTGTCTTAATTCAATGGATACCGTAATTGACCGACTGATATATATGTATATAAAACAAAGAGCAGGTTAAACCACACATAATTACTAGAGCTGATACGATACGATTATGGTCGATACGCTACCTATTTAGATATTGGTGCCGCGATACGATACCAACGGTTTGATACAAAGTTTGAAAGTCTTGACAATAACATTTAGTTAGAAAGATATGCATAATTTTAAAGCTTTAAGTTAATGTAAGTAAATATAGTTTGATGCTACAGTTTGAAATAATTCTAGAAAGAGAAAAAGATAATTTTGAATAATTTTGTATTTTCTACAGTGGTTACGAGGTTGCTCAAACTGACCGACTCCAATTTAATTTATTGTAGCAAATAGAACAGAGAAAATAGGAAGAATTATCAAAAAAAGATGGAATTATTAAATTTTAGATGGACAAAAGTATTTTAATTTTAACATGAAAAGTGTTTTCTGTCGAAGCAGTGACTAGTTTGATCCCCTATATTAAAATAATAATATTTAGCAGAAACACTTTATTATAACTCGCATTTGTTTTTGCTATACAGAAGGTTACAAATTTTACTGAAGGCTCGCAGATTTCTTGAAGATACATAACTAAATCGCATTATGTCGTACCGAACCATGTATCGATAGAATCGTATCAGGCTTCGCGATACTGTATTGTCAAATGCCACGTAATCAGATACAAATCAAGTTGCTGGACCAGCATGGCCAGGTGTTAAGGCACTAATGGTCGATATTATAATCGACCACATAATATCTGAGGGTCGCGAGTTCAAATCTCCGTCACGACAAACATGCTCGTCCTTTCAGCAGTGGGGCGTTATAAAGTGACGATCAATCCCACCATTCATTGGTAAAAGAGTAGTTGGCGGTGGGTGGTGATGACATGGCAGTTGCCTTCCTTCTATTTTTACACTGCTACGTTAAGGATGGCTAGCGCAGATAGTGCTTGTTTAGCTTTGCGCGAAATTTAAAAACAAAGAAACAAACAAATCAAGTTGAAATTAGCTTGAAGCTGTTTTCTTTTTCTCGGAAACGACCACAAGGCTTCTTTAAATCCTAAAAAAAATTAACAATATAATTTTTACATGATTTCGATGATCATTCCCATCGTAGCAAAAACAGCACGATATGATATTTTGTGTAGAACATTACAATACTTTGACATTCAGCATACAGAATACGTTTTGTCTGTGAAATGTAGCTCAAGGTTGCTGTTTCACTAATAGATACCATTATTTTAACGTAGATAATTTTGTTATAATAATTAAACATTGACTGAAGTTTGAGAAATGGAAGAATAACAACAACAGAAAATAATAAGAAACTGGAAATACAACAAAAATGTTCTAAATATTGAGAAATATATGAAGCAGCAACAGGTGTCGTTTTAATATGTGATGCGCATTATTCGTTTAAAATAATTGTATAGTTAATGTGTAACTCTCTCTTCACGTCAAAAGGTTATCTTAAGTCAAAAGGTTACTCTTCGGCTTATTCGTTTCTAATTAAATGAAGGCACTGAGTCACGTGCACAACGTTAAATTATTCGGATCTTTGAAAGAAAAGTTATCGATACCATTTTTAGGGAACTTGAAAAATTTAGCTTTAGCAAGTCAAACCAAGATAACTTTATCATACTATAATGGAACTATTGCTTATATGATACTAGAAAAACCTTTTTATAACGCGATGTTCAACCCCCAGCTTCCCTAAATTTTTAACCTGTGTGCATGTAGATTTGCAATTGCGATCACGACTTTCCCGTTTTGTTTCCATTTCCCGTCTCGGAAAACCTTTTTCTTCTCCATTCACAGGGTGCAGATATGACATCATGAAAACGTCACACGCGAATCTAATACACTTGTGCCACGCGTAATCGGCTAGTAACTGCGAACTATCTTTTCAGAATATAATGGTTTCATGGTACAAAACAACATTCTACTTCGTATAGCTGCTCAATCCTCTTATCTGAATAATAATAATAAACAGTCAATAAAACTAAACTGAACTTTTTATGTTAGAGTAAATTTCAATGATTATGGGTCTTCATGGCTCATACATAAGTCTGAGGACTTACAATGCCAAAAATAAGATTATGTTTTTTCAGATGTAAAGAGGACAGACAGTTCATTGTTTAGCTAAAAATGAGGTTTCAAATTTTGAGATGAGTAGAACACCAATATCCCATCGTGTAGTTAAAAATAAGGTTTTGATTCTTAAATCGAGAAGATCACAAATATCCCATTGTGTAGTTAAAAATAAGGTTTTGATTCTTAAATCGAGAAGATCACAAATATCCCATTGTGTAGTTAAAAATAGGTTTTGATTCTTAAGATGAACACACCAATTATTACTTTTTCAAGTCATGAAAATTTATGAAAAGAAATAACAAAAATCAAGAAAGCGGTTTTATATTATGATATTCTCGACGTAATAGACTGAAGGTAATTTAATGCGGACTTATATCCCACTTTCAGAGTTGTAGCTGTAGTGAATTTTTTTCGAGAGCAGTAGTCCTACGTAAAGCTGTTCTGTCAATAATGATAAAACATCAGACAAGCGAAGTCTAGACAGAACCCACAGAGGTTGAAATAGTCACGTAGGGCGAGTTAAGGCGTTCGACTCGTAATTTGAGAGTCGCGGGTTCAAATCCCCGTCGCACCAAACATGCTCGCCCTTTGAGCCGTGGAAGCATTGTAATGTGACGGTCAATCCCACTATTCGTTGGTAAAAGAGTAACCCAGGAGTTGGCGGTGAGTGGTGATGATTCGTTGCCTTCCCTTTAGTCTTACACTGTAAAATTAGGGACAGCTAGCGCAGATAGCCCTCTTGTAGCTTTGCCCGTAATTCAAAAAACAAACAACTAGTTGCGTTTGAGACAATGTGTTAATATTCTTTTTTGTTTTAGAATATTGTAACTAAAATCAAACATAAGTTGGTTATTAGTTATTTTGCTACTTTGGTAAGGAAGTCTCTATGTTTTAATAAGTACAACTGAGATTAATAAAAAGTGAAACGTAATTATGTATCCAATGAATATATTTTTCTGAAGCCCTATGCAAGATTTCCAACTACACGAAAATATAACCACAAAGTTTAAAATAAATGAAATACCAGTAACTATTTCCTAAGTAATTTATAATTCAAATACATTTTGGTTGTGCCATCACGTCTACTTTCTCGCTTTATTGCTAAGCAAGTTTAGCAGCTGGTTGAGGGAATCGGTTTCTCTTCAGGATATCTGTAGCAGAAAGCAACTCCGAACTCTACAAACGTAGAACCTAAAAAAGTACAGTTTTCGATTCTCTTTCTCTGTGATCAAAATCTACTCACACAGAAATAACTACTACTTTTCAAAAGGCCACCAGTGACTCAACGACATGTCTGAGAGCTTAGAATGCTACAAATCAGGTTTTCATACATTTGATGGGCAAAAGCCATTGTGTAGGTTTGCGCTCAACGGTAAAAAAATAAAATAAAGATAAAAAGAGAGAAAATAAAGCCATTAAAAATTGTTACGATTGTTTTTTTGACATATCATAAGCCTAATACATCAATAAGTTCTAATAATGACACATCAATATGTTCTATTATAAAATGCATACTCTGATAAACATGAACAAACACGGTGAAAATCAAATTCATAGCAAAAACGTTAGCAGAGTTAAACTTAAAATAGTTAAACCTGTCTTTCATGGTTTACCCGTAGGTAGCAAAGTTTTCTTAAGTCAGCCGTGCCTAACACCCATACTCTTACTTTTAGGGAACAGCTAGTGTTCACCATCACTCTGGCTGTGGATGCGAAATTTTGTGTACATAAATGTTTTAAAGACATTTTACAAGCAGAATCTAGAGCTCTTGATGTCAAAGAAAACTGTATTTTAATTTCACGTTTAGTTTCACAGGTTTGCTATAAAATAACACGAATCACTTTACTAGATGAACTTCCGCAGGTTCCCATAAGTGTTCTGTTTCAAAAGAAATTAAAACTAAAATTAAGAGTAACAGATATCTTTATTTCTTGCTTTTTAAGTTAATACATTATGCTATATTGCAGCATACAGAGTGCGTAATTCTTTGTGATTTATAGCATGAGTACGTTTTAGCTACGTCAAGAGAGTACAAACTGCAGTGTTAACGTCCGTTATGTTTTAATATCAACTGATTGATTGACAGACAACACACTACTGTATTGTGGTGCAAGTGGTTAAAATATGTAAAACCAATATGAAAAATTACTGTAAACTAGACTTATGGTCAACTAATTAGTATGGCATATAAAATAAAACTATAAGCTGTGTGTTTGTCTATTTTGTTACAACAAAGCTATATGCTGTGTCCACTGAGAGGAATCGAATCCATGATTTTAGCGTTTTAAATCCGAAGACTTACTGATGTATCTCTGACAAACAAAATGAGATGCCGGCAGACAAGTACGATTGAAGATAATTATCTCTTCAGTAGTGAATACTTGTTTCAAATTCCGCGCAAAGCACGTAACTCCATCGTTCCACATCAAGTGGAAGTACTTTATTAACAAGTACGATTGAAGATAATTATCTCTTCAGTAGTGAATACTTGTTTCAAATTCCGCGCAAAGCACGTAACTCCATCGTTCCACATCAAGTATTTATTGGTCTCTTTGTCTGCATTCTTTCAATGGGCCTACAATTAATTGAGTTTCTTGGCAATCTGTTTTCCTTTATTCTTAAAACATATTTATAGTATTTCAATTTATACAACAAAGATAACTGTATAAAAAACACTAATATTAACATAGTCTGATTTCATCAGAGATTGTACACGTGTTATACTTTCAGAAAATCACATTCATGCAATAAATATTAACATTCATTACTAATTATCTGATCTTATCTTAGAAAACATCGGTAGCTTGCTTTTATACCGAGTGTTCGTTTTGGACAAACCAATTATTAGACAGTTCAGGTTATTACATTTTACTCACAAGAGGGCACTCTATTGCACCAGAAACTAAGTTCAATCTGTTTATTTTTGAATTTCACGCAAAGCTACACGAGGACTATCTGCTCAAGCCGTCCCTAATTTAGTAGTGTGAGACTAATGTGAGACAACTAGTGATCCCCACCCCCCGCCATCTCTTGAGCTACTCTTTTACCAACGAATATTGGGATTGACCGTCACATTACTATGCCCCACATCCGAAAATTTTAACGTTTATCTGTAATTTTGGTCTTTTGATGCCATATTACTTACATACATGATGCATAAAACGGGGCTAACTACTCCTCCTTGGGATACACCAACCTCTGGAGTAAATGGCTCTGAGAAGGTCCCCCTTACATTTATTTTACAACTTCTATTTTCTAGAAAGTTTGATAGCCAGCTAATAATATCCTGGGGTAGTTCCATTTCTGTCATGCAATATGTCAGTCCATTTAGCCACACTGACTTTTTCGATATCGATAATGAATTTGAATTTCTTTCTTTGTTTTCAATTTTGCGCAAAGCTACACGAGGGAAGGCAGCTAGTTAAAACCACTCACTGCCAGCTCTTGGGCTACTCTTTTACTAACGAATAGTGGAATTAACCGTCACATATATAACTCCCTCACGGCTGAAAGTGCGTCTATGCTTGGTGATGAGATTCAAATCGACGACCAACAGATTGAAAGTCCTAACGACCAGATTATGGCACTAGGAAGTCAGATGACAAAAAGACTAATGTGTACACGATATCTGTTTATTAATATCTCAAAAAGCTACACAAGGAATATTAGCACAAAGCTACACAAGGAATATAAGCACTTGCTGTCGCTAATTAAAGAGTAAAAGACGAGAGGGAAGGCAGCTAGTCATCACCATCTACCACCAGCTCTTGGGATACTCTTTTACTAACGAATAGTGGGATTGACTGTACTTATAACGCCCTGTGGCTGAAAAAGCGATCGTATTTGGTGGGACGGGAATTCGAACCCACGACCCCAGATTTCGAGTCAAGTACCCTAACCACAATATTCTAATTGTACAGATGTTACGTATCCTATATTATATAACCTAACCAGTAACCTTCATTCAGTATGTAACAGCTCCATGTCTTAAGTATGCTTAGGAACTGATCGATCGGGAGCGTTTTCTTGAAAGTTTAATAAAGATACAAAAAATACAGATACCAAGCGAAATATTGAAATACAATAATTGCCGACGGTTAATCTACATTGTAACAAATTTATGTGAGGATCTTGAAACTATTTTGTCTATCGTGTTTATTAGTAATTTAAGTATTCACTAATTACTTTATAATCAATATTACAGCACACGTCTTGACGAACTACTGGCGTGATATTTAAATTCTTAGATAAAATGCAAAACAAAAAACAAAACAAAGGGACAAAACGTGGGATAACGGAGGTGTACAGGGGGCGAAGAAATGTTCCTCACATGGAAATGCTTTTTAATTTATTATATCTTTTATTAGATAACAGAGAGGTATGTCAAACATGTATATATTTTAAAACGCATTCGCGTGACGTTAATCTTAACGCATTTATTTCTCTGTTAGTCATGAGTGACTTTAACAAATGTTGAGTTTTCGCTCTAATCACGTGCGACTTTCAGTGAGTTTATTCCCCCCCTAAGCCAGCCCCCCGCTAGTATAGCGGTAAGTCTACGGATTTACAACGCTAAAATCAGAGGTTTGATTCCCCTCGGTGGGCTCAGCACATAGCTCGATGTGGCTTTGCTATCAGAAAAACACACAAACACAACCCTATAAGCCATGTTTAACTTTAGTATTAACGCGATGGTTTCTCTGTCACCTACGTGTGAGTTTAACAAAACTTCCGAACCTTAATTATGAGTAGCTGTAAAGTTTGAACTTCTGAGTGCAGGATTATCTTGAACTTATCCAACTTATCCATGCTCGCTCTGTAAGCCGTGGGGCGTTATAATGTGACGGTCAATCCCACTATTTGTTGATAAAGAGTAGTCCAAGAGTTGGCGAGGGGTGGTGATGACTAGCTGCCTTCCCTCTAGTCTTACACTCCCTAAATTAGGGACGGCTAGCACAGATAGCCCTCGAGTAGCTTTTTGCGAAATTCAAAACAAACAAACAAAACAATTTTGAACGTAACTCGGAGCAACTTCGTGTTTGAGTTCGCCAGTAAAATGTATATTAAATGCACTTCTCTTGATTAACGAGCACCTCATACATCCTAGAGGAAATCTGTTGAGTAATTTACTACAGTTTACTCTGTGAGAAACTCGAGAGAGACGAAGTGAAGCCACATAATAATGACTTCTAAAGAACTATTTTCGATTGTTTTCACAACAAAAACAAACAAGCAAACAAAAACGAATGACTACGTTTTCTATAATTATATAAATAGGCTTTCTGTTTTAATTTATTTAAGAGCAAAGCGTTGACGTAAGTTTCGATTTTGTGTTTAAATATGTATAAACTTTTTACGTGCGCTATTTCCTGTGCTACGTCCAGTAGCAATGATGTTTAAACAATGTTAAGAAAATTCACGATAGCTGTCACCCATTTACGATTAACAGGGCGATGCCAGTCTCTTCGTGGTCACGAAGCTCATATGAGCTACATAAAACATTGAGGGTTGCACTGTAAACTTTATCTCTACTTAAATATCCCCTTTTCTCTACTAAAATGTATTATTTTCTGTACTTAGAGTACATTTTTCCTGAACTTAGACGACATAGTTTCTGTACTTAGATGTCATTCTTTTCTGTACTTAGATGACATGTTTCATTAAGTTAAACAATTAAAGTTGGTTTGTTTTTTTTGTTTTTGAATTTAGCGCAAAGCTATTCGAGGGCTATCTGCGCTGGCCGGCCCTAATTTAGCAGTGTAAGACAAGAGGGAAGGCAGCTAGTCATCACCACCCACCGCCAACTCTTGGGCAAACTCTTTTACCAATGAATAGTGGGATTGACCGTCACATTATAAAACCCCCACGGTTGACAGGGGCGAGCATGTGTGGTGCGAGGGGGATGCAAAACCGCGACCCTCAGATTACGAGGGCCCATTAAAGTTGGATGTTAATCTTTACTTGTAGGTAATTGAACTGCCTATCATTTTAAAATGTTTGTTTAGGTATCTAAGCCTAATACACACTTAGGTACGGTTAAATATGTTGGTCAAATCACTGCCTATATTATTATTTAACTCCTGTGGTTTTTCGCAACCTCTTACTTTCTTTCTAAACAACAAGAGTACTACCCAATCAGCAGAACATTTAAATTCTGCTGAACACATGGGTTTGGAACGAATATTAACTTTGTTCACATGAAAGGTTCAGTTTTTCTTTAAGTGGAGCTTGTGTTATACTAATAACTATTAAACGAGATCAGGCTTGTCAAAGAAATTGTATTCACTTAAAATTTCGAATATTCAGTGTAGGAATGACTGAAGTAAATACTGGGTATGGTACTTGAGAATATGTGAGCTTGTTTAGCCTGCAAACAGAAAAGCATGCGTTATAGTAAACTTTGTTATTCATGTAAACAATATTAACACCATTGTATATCTTTTCTGTATCACCACGAGTGTAGAAAGCAGATTTTTAGCTTTCTAGGCCTTCTGACATATTTCTAAATAGGCATAGTGAAAGCAAAGTGTGTAGGCAGTATGAAGTAGGATATGGAATTGAACTGAAGCATATTCTTTAATAAAATTTGTAAGTATTGAACAAGATACTCTCTAATGTAAAACCCACCAATATATGTAGTCATATAAGAAAAGACGGCTTCACCTTGACCGACATATCTCACATGTTAATAGAGTAAACTTTAATACACTCAAATCCACGTGTTAAAAGGCTATTTTAGTTCATAAAAAGAGTTGTGTTATCAGCAGTTTATTTAGACACTCCATTTATACCACTAGTTATTGTCTCTCTGTTTAACCCGGATCTTTAAAACGTACTGATAAAAATTCTCTCATTTCATATCAATGCAGAGTTGAGACGTCAAAAGCTTTATCAATGTGCTTTGACTGGTTTGAGAAGAGAGCAAAGGTTCCATAGGTTTGTTTTATCTCAAGTCTGAGCATAATAACTCTAACATATTAGTCAGAAAAAAGGTTCAGAGTATAGCTCGTACACCAAGCATTCTTGTATAAGGGTAAGTTGTAAAGAAATAACATGAATCCTCTATCGAGAAAGCCCAACTTGAAGCCAAGTAATTCTGTAATTGTAGAGGTGCTACGCTTTTGAGGTCTTTCCTAACGCTCGTTAACCATAGATGTTGTTTTTTTTATTGACCTGCAATTGTCACTGTCAGAAATAGCTAATGCTTTTCTCACGTGGAAAACCTATATTTATAACTTTACCGATATTTACTGTAAGATCGTTTAATAGAGCAATGCCACTAGCTGGAAGTTTAACGTCGTGTTTTTGTTTTTGACAGGGAGTTATCCACGTTATTTTTTAGTGATGTACGAAAAACGAAAACGTGATAGGAGAGACACGAGTAATATTACGAAAATGTATGAGGAGAATTAAGTCTAATATGGAAAGAAGAGGAAAACGTTAATATATGTGAGGAACTGTAAACGTATAGAAAATGAGTGGATTGAAAAACAACAACACAAACCCGATAAACTGGTTATGTAAGAAACAAACCTACGCTGTTATTGATTAAAAAAAAAAGTTATTTAATCGAAAATGTTTCTGGACTGCGGAGACTCATCTAATGAGATTATATAGAATCAGTAATATATGGAATTACATTTGGAAAACTTCAAATTATTTATGCTTTAATTTAAACATGGAAAACTTTCTGTGTGAGGCTTTTCCATTATGTCTAAGATAAAAGAGAAGAACCCGGCATGGCCAGGTGGGTTAAGGCATTCGACTCGTAGTCTGAGGGTCGCGGGTTCGAACCTCCGTTTCTCTAAACATGCTCTCCCTTTCAGCCGTGGGGGCGTTATAAAGTTACGGTCAATCCCACTATTCGTTGGTAAAAATGTATCCCAAAAGTTGGCTGTGGGTGGTGATGACTAACAGACTTCTCTGTAGTCTTACACTGGTAAATTATGGACGGCTAACGCAGATAGCCCTCGTGTAGCTTTGTGCGAAATTCAAAAATAAACAAACAAGATAAGAGAGGATGAAAGTTCCTTACAGTTTTTATGTTATTTGTGTCCATTATTACCTTAACAATACTGGTTTATTGTATCCATTATTGCCTTAACAATAATGGTTTATTGTGTCCATTATTACCTTAACAATACGGAAATATTGTATATATTGTGACTTTTTATTATAAAGTAATATATTTTTAAAGGCCTCCCAGTGGCTCAGCGGGATGTCTGCAGATTTACAACGCTAAAAACTGGGTTTCGATACCCGTGGTGGGCAGAGCACAGATAGCCCATTGCGTAGCTTTGTGCTTAATACACAATAACAACATTTTAAAAATACTTTTATTATAGATATAAAAAAAGAGAAAGACATATTTTAGATTATGAGTGAAGCTCCTTAACTATCTTGCCATGCAGAGCCTTAATGTTGAAAGAAGCGAGTCAGCTGACCTTTTAACAACGAATAAAATTAAAAAATAAGAGAACGGGAGAAAGCTGTAAACCAAATTCTGAAGATCAGTGACAGTTTAACCATGTGTTAAAGAGGAATGCATTTTGTTTTTGAACCTGTAATATGTTATTTATTGACAATTACAATTTAATCTAATTTAGAGACAAAAATGTGTCTGAATCTCCGTAGGAGTAAATAACTCGTCGCCCATGACGACGAGGCTGGCATAGGTCAAAAGGACCACACACTATTACCAGCTACTTAAGTGATTCATCTTGCATAAGCGTGACCGTTTAAAGATTTCTTTGTATTATTTTTACAAAAGCTATTAAAGTAACGTATTTCATTATTTTAACATCAATTTATCAAAGCTTATGTCTCGTGAGAAAGATTACTTCATCAACGGTGGGAACTATTAACAATAGAAAAGGCAAAAAACTATAAAGGGTTTTTTAAAAGTCTTCCAGAGTTTTCCATTACTCGCCTTGTCTATCTGAAGTTGGGTCTGAACTTATCTACCGAGGAAGAGAGAAACTCTTAATGAAAAAATAAAGTTTAAGCACAACCAAAATTAATTTTCTAACTACTAAAAAATATATATAAAAAATCTTGAAATGAATGTGTCTCATAAACTTTCGCCGTGTCGCATTCTTTGTAATATCTATAATGCATCATGGATTTTAACATAAAGCTAGCGTTCCAAAATCCAATATCAAGAAATACCTTCCTTTCGTTAGAATTACCTTCATCCTTCAGAGAGATAGATTCAAGTTTCCTTTCCATTGGTACAATCATCAGACACCTTTACGACATCGTTCAAAACAAGAGCGCGAAAGCAACTCGAATCGTTAACGATTGTGTCAGATACTTTAAGTACTTAACAGCTCAAAGTATGGTTTTGTTTTATAGCAAGGCACGAATGTTGTTAGCTCCGTGTGTTCCTTCTTCAACGTAAGTCTTAGAGCAAAATATGAAATCTCTAAAGATTGCGGAAAAAATATCTTGAATAAAATAATGATTTATAACGTAAAAAATAAAAGCAATGAGCCACCTCATGTAATATTGTTCACTAGCTGATGTACCCGTTCAACCCACGGGAATGACATAAATCATCCCGGTGGGGAAAAATATAATGTCAGCTTTGAACGTCAAGCTTCTTATGTCACTCGTCAGGGGCTCTGAGTATACATGCGAGGTTTGATATTTGATATTTATGTTATCTTGAATTTCGCGCAAATGTACTCGAGGGCTATTTGCGCTAGCCGTTCCTAATTTAGCAGTGTAAGACTAGAGGGAAGGCAGCTAGTCATCACCACCCACCGCTAACTCTTAGGCAACTGTTTTACCAACGAATACTGGGATTGACCTCTACATTATGACGCCCCTAAGGCTGAAAGGACGAGCATGTTTGGTGCGACCGGGATTCGAACTCATGACCCTCGGATTACGAGTCGAACGTTTTAACACACTTGTCCATGCCGGGCCTCGAGGCTTGATAATAATAATCATCCCAACAAAGTTTCGTCAATTTTAAACAAACAAACAAACAAATACACATATACATACTTTTGTCAAATATTACGGACAGACACACACATACATGCTTTTATTAAATAATGGTTTAGGTAATTTTTCAGAGGTGTAAAGGAATTTGATATTTAAACATTTATTAGGAAAGAAAAATACAACGTTTTTCTCTTTTTTTGGGGGTGGCTAATTAAATTATTCATAATTATTCACAAGCCTTAGTTATTTAATGGACACGTATCATCGTTTGTTCACAAGATTTAGTTATCCAGTGGATACTGTACCATAATATTTCACAAGACTTTGTTATCCAGTGGATACTGTACCATGATATTTCACAAGACTTAGTTATCCAGTGGATACTGTACCATGATATTTCACAAGACTTTGTTATCCAGTGGATACTGTACCATAATATTTCACAAGACTTTGTTATCCAGTGGATACTGTACCATAATATTTCACAAGACTTTGTTATCCAGTGGATACTGTACCATAATATTTCACAAGGCTTAGTTATCCAATGGATACTGTACCATGATATTTCACAAGACTTTGTTATCCAGTGGATACTGTACCATCATATTTCACAAGACTTTGTTTTCCAGTGGATACTGTACCATAATATTTCACAAGACTTTGTTATCCAGTGAATACTGTACCATAATATTTCACAAGACTTTGTTATCCAGTGGATACTGTACCATAATATTTCACAAGACTGTTATCCAGTGGATACTGTACCATAATATTTCACAAGACTTAGTTATCCAATGGATACTGTACCATGATATTTCACAAGACTTTGTTATCCAGTGGATACTGTACCATCATATTTCACAAGACTTTGTTTTCCAGTGGATACTGTACCATAATATTTCACAAGACTTTGCTATCCAGTGGATACTGTACCATGATATTTCACAAGACTTTGTTATCCAGTGGGTACTGTACCATGATATTTCACAAGACTTTGTTACCCAGTGGATACTAATAATAGACACGAAAATATTATTAAGTTTATATATACTGGTTTAGAATATAAATGTCATTAAATACATTCACTACTCATATAATATCCATTAAGTTATGTCATCTAGTAATAATTAAAATTAATGCTTTGCTCCTGGGTTGTATCTTATGCTGAACAGCAAGGCCAGAGATCCTTAAGACTCAGGTATATTCATAAATAATTTGGAGACAGTAGCCAGAAGTAGGAAAGCAGCCAGCTGACAACAACCTTCGTCACAGTGATTCATTGCTGAAATTGCGAAGCGTGTGCTTTACTGTTGCTTTTCGAGCTCTGAAGTCCCTTAAGTCTCTTATATCGAAATTCTATGCACTTGGATAATTCTTCTCACTACAGAGAAATTGTATTAGTTTCATAGTATTATAAGGTTATAAGAAAGAAAGAAAAGAGGAGTGTATAACCACGCTGTATCTTTTATATCAGACGCCGACGTGGCTTTTCGCTAATTGCCTGGTCTCATGAGATATGAGAGAGACACAATAGCAGTCAAGACCCTACTTACCAAATTACATTGTTGTGAGCTAGACAGTAAAGTGTAATATTTTATCAGTTTTATATGAAAAACTTACAAGTAAGAATTAAGGTAAGATTTAATAGAAAATTATTATTGTTGTTTTTCCATTTTAACGAGTGCTATTTCCACGACATTTAGGCCCGGAATGGCCAGGTGGTTAAGGTACTCGACTCCTAATTTGAGGGTCGCGGGTTCGAATCCCCGTCGCACCAAACATGCTCGACCCCTCAGCCGCGGGGATGTTATAAAGTTACAAACAATCCCACTATTCGTTGGTAAAAGAGTAGTTCAAGAGTTGGCGCTGGGTGGGGATGACTAGCTGCCTTTCCTCTAGTCTTACACTGCTAAATTAGGGACGGCTAGCGTAGATAGTCCTGGTGTAGCCTTTCCCCGAAATTCAAAAACAAAACGTAACAAAACCACTATTATGCGCGCATGCTCCTAGTTTAGCTATCCATTCCGCAGAGATGTTGTGCTTATGCCATCCACATATGATTTATTTTCATATTATTTGTAGTTGAACCGCGAATATTGCATGAATTTTTTCTCTTACGCTTTTCATTATACTACTAAACCAATTTCACGAATCGCATACTTTTTTATTGGAGATAAAATGTTAAATAAATTAAGGTTAGTAGAAGGTATATTTTAACGTTAATTCAGAAATTAAGCCTAAAAATAATTTTATGTTAACTTTTGTCTAGTAATTCAAACAGTGACACGACGTAGCTCTTCATTATTATCTGTGTTGAACCAAATGATAATGTTTGTATGTGTTTCGTTATAGCAAAGCCACATCTGCTGAATCGACCGAGGGGAATCGAACTCCTGATTTTAGCGTTGTGAATCCGAAGGTTCATTTCCGTCCCATCGGGAGATCTAATTGAGAAATTAATTATGTTAGGCTAAAAGTTTGCCGTGAGAAAAAAAAAAGTTGAATGGTTGTGTCTGTTTGTAATTAAGCAAAAAGCTACACAAATGGTTGTTTCTGCTCTGCCCGCAACGGGTATCAAAACTCTGTTTCTAGCGTGATGAGATGGCCACCGTGGTGGGACACGACGAAGAGAAACATCACTATATTCCAATAAAACATCCGATTAATTGTTGTAGTGTTAATATAACTATTCTACCAGCATTTTCTTTATAATATTTAAAGCACATTTAAAATGCATTATGTTTCTACTGTTGGAATAACTTTGAAATAATTCTATGACAACAATTAAGGTAATTTATTTTGTCTTGTTACAGTTATTATTAGTATTTTTAGTTTGTTTGTTGTTACGCGTAAAGCAACGTAACGGGTTATCTGGTCACTTCTTATCACTTGTTACACTGTAGTGCAGGATGCTGAAAAATGTTCAATTTTTATAATGCTGTTTATCTTTCCACTATTCCTTTGTTGTTGTTTATTTTACTAGTAGCCACAGCTGAGCTTAAATTGTTCTTTTTTTAAGCAAGTGTTTGGAAATTTTAAAACCAATCCCACTCCTGTCACCGCCTTCGACTAGGTGAATCTTTTAAGCAAGATTGATGTGTAACCTAATCTGCACTCTCATTAATAATATCAGTTTTCTCAAAATCTTTCAAACCGTACTATTAGCTTGGCAAGGAAACTCTTAAATCACATGTTTATTTTTGTTGCAATGCCCTATTTTGCTCTATGAAATTAATTTGTGCCCATTTTCTCAGAAAGAAAATTTCCGATACCTCACGCTGCACACGGCTTCCAACATCACATTACAGTACCAGACAAAAACAAAAATAGATACTCTCAGATCAATTCTAATGCGACGTGAAAAGAATTTCGTTCAACTAGACTTCAATCATTTTTATATGACATATAAATAAGCGAGCTTCTGGTTCGGTTCCTGCATAAATAATTCGAACTCGCAACCATCGGATTACAGGTCGAGTGTTTTTATACCTAGCCGTTCCGGTTCTAATAAGAAGAGAGAAAAAGAAATCACGCTTTTCCATTTTTTTCAAGAATGGACTTTCTAGTTTGTGTTGTAGTCCAGGCAAACTAGCGTTTCTTGTTATGAAAACAGAAGAGGAGTTGTTTCTTGGACTGAAAGCATGTGGTGAATCATTACTGTTTCTACGAATCGATCACAACATATTAGTAAGTCAGTGTAATAACCGTCCAGATCTCAAACAGCTGGGCGAACTGAAACGTAACATATAGCGCTGCTACACGATTAATAACGCTCACTTTGGATGGACTATTTTTACATCTATCAGCAACACTGCGACACTACAATAAAACGTATAATAAAAGTTAATTAATAATTACTTCAAATGAAAATGCTTATAATAAAATTATTCTTAATTACCAAATTATGTTCTTGATTACTAAACAAGACAGCGATAAGTATATGAACTTAAAACCCTACAATCAGGAGTTCGATTACCCTCGGTGGACATATCAGATAACCCGATGTGGCTTTGCCATAAGAAAACACACACTCTAAAGGCTTTTTGTTAGGCCCGGCATGCCCAAGTGGTTAAGGCACTCGCCTCGTAATCCGAGGGTTGCGGGTTCGAATCCTCGTCACACCAAACATGCTCGCACTTTTAGCTGTAGGAGCGTTATAATGTGACGGTCAATCCAACTATTCATTGATAAAAGAGTATCCCAAGAGTTGGCTGTAGGTGGTGAGGACTAGCTGCCTTACGACTGGGAGGGCGAGCATGTTTGGTGCGACAGGGATTCGAACCTGCAACCCTCGAATTACGAGTCGAACGCCTTAACACGCTTAGCCGTCATTCAGTAAAACGAATATCCCCGACCTGAACACATCTTTATAACCTGAGTGTACGAGTATTTTGTGTTGGAAACGGCTGTTACACATCATCACAAAAAAGCGATCAATTCGATGGCACATCGCTACCTACTATACATCAAACAGTGTTATCAAACACATGACGTTTCATTGCGACTTTGTATTGGCTGCGATTGTCACGTGACAAGCTGAAAGTTTCTACAGTTTTCACAAGACACTGAAAAGGATACAAATGAGGTCCGCTAGAGGTTACTTTCTCTATTTTAATTGGATAAAAAAAAAGAGAGTCGCATTAGATTACAAGAAGTGTATGTATAACCAACAGCGTTTTGTATTGTTTTCCGTCGGGAAATTTACATTGCAATACCTAGTTCTTGATCTATTTCGTATGCTTCGCATGACATTTATCTGAAGCGTATTCTCGTCAGCTCTCCTATACAAGGATTCCGAGTAGAATGAGTTTCAACTATTACTGAATGTTATCAGCGAATAAAGTCTTTCCCGGAGGCACAGAACACTTTTACACAACATAACTATTTAGTTTTAAGTCTATATTGCATTTCATTACATGTGGTATTTCTTTTTGTACAAATAAAGTATACAGTTTACAATCTCTATTTCCGGAAACGTAATGTCATTTAAAAGGTTTCACTCGAGAATTATTTAACTATTTTATATTTACTTTTAATAACATAAGACATACATACAGGAAATATCAATTTTTCACTTCTTGTAATTATGACAATAATAAGATATTATAATTGTAACAACTCATCTCATTGTTGTATTAACGAACGCACATTAACGTTAACAACACAGATAGGATAAAAGATCATACTTAAGTCTTTAACAGATACACTGACACATATAACAGTTTTGTATCACAACAAAAAGTTCCTGAAATTTAAGCTGTCCATTAAGAACAATGGCATTCGTACTATTAGTGTTTGTTTCTGTATTTTGGGCCCGGCATGGCCAGGTGGATTAAGGCGTATGACTCGTAATCTGATAGTCCCGGGTTCGAATCCCGGTCGCACAAAACATGATCGCCCTCCCAGCCGTGGGGGCGTTATAATGTGACGGTCAATCCCACTATTGGTAAAAGAGTAGCCCAAGAGTTGGCTGTGGGTGGTAATGACGAGATGCCTTCCCTTTAGTCTTACACTATTAAATTAGGGACGGCTAACGCAGATAGCCCTCGAGTAGCTTTGCGCGAAATTCGAAAAACAAACAAACAAACAAGATATCGGTTCGAAAGTACTACGCAAAATACACTCAGTTCTGGATGTTTCAACTCAAATCGCTACTACTTAGCGATGGTTCATTTGATTGATATTTTTATAGCACAAAGTTACATTGCTATTTATATCCTATTCAACGCGAGTAATCGACCCTGGGACATTACGTCTGTAAGACTGAAAAGTTAGCGTTGACTCATACAGAACATTTCTTAGTGCTTCACACAAAGTGGTTGAATGTCAGCGCACGTGTGGTTTAACATCCATAGTTGTATATTTTTTCTCAGAAATACGTGTTAAATCCTTACAATTTCTCTAAGAGATTACAGAATTTCCATCCAGTGGCTCACTGGTATATCTGCGGACTTACACTGCCAGAAACCGGGTTTCGATACCCGTGGTGGATAGAGATATATAGCTCTTTGTGTAGTTTTGTGCTTAATACCATACAACAACAACAACACCCGCCGAGTGGCGCAGCGGTGCTTCTGCGGACTAGAAACCGGGATTTGATATCCATGGTAGGCAGAGCGCAGATGGCTCATTATGTAGTTTTCTGTTTAAAACAGAGAGGCGTTTTGGATAACATAGGCCCACGATTTTAAACTTCATAAAAGTTGTTTTTAATAACATATTTTCCATGATTCAGCTACACAGAGTTTGTAAATAATATTCCTTTTTTTCTATCACGTAAGGACATTTTACAAACCGGGTAGAAAAAAAACAACTCTTATTTAGATCAACTTATTATTTTGTTTAACAAAATGAACATTTTTTTTGTTATTATGTTTGTTAACTAAAATACAAAAATGTGAAGAAAAGGAACGAACACTGATGTCACACGATATGCATCCTGATCCATCCAGATTTGTTTGTAAAATACACATCTTGAAGTCTCAAAACTAAATGTTATAGTCTTTCTTTTATGTATTGCATCCGGGGCATCTTTCAACGACCATTACTAATTAGTCATCATGTTGACGTCACACCTTCACTGATACCTTCTCTTTATTTCCCTGATGTTTTAATGAAACTTTTCCCCCTTGTTCTTCGCTGACAGCACAAATATTTTCAGAGAAACAGTCAACATGTGAGAGTAATAAATGAATTTTCAAGCTCATATTACAACACAACTATTTGAATTTATCAACCATGTTATTGAAAATATGTTCGTAATTTTTGTTCTGTTTGTTTCCTAAACATTTGTCAATAACATCTTTAAAGCAACTCATGCTTTTTGAACTATTCGCTTTGACCTTTTAAACTGTTCTTACAAGTCAATTTCCTAATCCGAGGACTAATAAAAATGTTCTCTTCAAGTTTCGTTTCCGAAAGAGCTAGGAATTTCCCACATAGATCTTTAAACAGTTACCATTTCTGTCTGAGACCTTTAAAACTACTTCATCAAGCATTTCTGTCTGAGACCTTTAAAACTACTTCATCAAGCATTTCTGTCTGAAACCTTTAAAACTACTTCATCAAGCATTTCTGTCTGAGACCTTTAAAACTACTTCATTAAGCATTTCTGTCTGAAACCTTTAAAACTACTTCATCAAGCATTTCTGTCTGAGACCTTTAAAACTACTTCATTAAGCATTTCTGTCTGAAACCTTTAAAACTACTTCATCAAGCATTTCTGTCTGAAACCTTTAAAACTACTTCATCAAGCATTTCTGTCTGAGACCTTTAAAACTACTTCATTAAGCCTAAGGATTTTCTTTATGTCAACCAAACTTTCATGTTCAATGTTTGTTTTTCAGTCCTAATATCAGGCTGACTGTGTTTGGACATCATTTCTTTATCCAGTGGTGATTTCAGGCTAAGATGTTGCATTTACACAAAACATCCTGGAAACTTTGTATAACTTGATTGTTGACCCAACAACTTGTGAAAGACTTTTAAATCTCCACAAAGTAGCCAAACATATTATTCGTATTTGATATTATTAAGAAGTTTGAACTTTACGTAGTTTCCTTCGTATGAACAGAATGAGCAACACGAACAGATGCATATATGTTACCATTGTGAAGAAAAACACTTTTTAACTTCTTTTTGGAGAAACCAATGAACAATCGCCACTCGCATTGTTCATAGACTGCAGCTCCTAGTGTTGGTATTCATTCAGCAATATTGTTACAATATACCTTCTTTGTAAGAAGTACGGTATAAATTCTTTCTCACGATGTCTGTACCAGTAAAATGATTTCCCCAGAGAACGTAGCTTCTGTGCCCCAAATTCTCTGAAGAATCCTTCAGAAGGCCCAAATCTCTCATCAAATCATTAAGTTCACTTTATATAAAAAGTTATAATTCATCAGACATTGCAAATTGTAAACAATTATCATTTCATGGACAACAGATTCAGAATCAGATGTAATTGTATTGGTAGTCTGATGAAGTAGGTACGGGTACATTGGGTCCACAAGTAACAGGTCTTATAGCAGACTGATGGTTTGGACAAGAAATTCCTTTTTCATTTCGAATGTTGTAGCCTTATACATTATATGAGAAAAAATAGCAGTCATCCTTATGGTTTTTAGACATACTCCAGACAATTGGAATAACCAAACGGCAAAGACTTTTTCTTACCTTTAGTCCTTTATCTCAACTCTTAGACATAATCAGTGCAAACTTTGTGTGAAGCCAATGATTTGCTTGGTCACCGAGTTGTATTCAAAAATATGAGTAATACGATTTTTTTGACTAATTCTGTAATGTCTTGCTTTTGCTCTTCTACAACAAATTCACCACAAATATAACAGAATACGTTTGGGTCACTTTATTTGAAGAGATGGTGCCCAGACTTTTTACCCACCCTATATTTTAACCCATAGTTAATAGTTTGTACACCAATTTCTGTTACACACTAAGTAAATATAATAACACTGAGTAACTACAAACATTAAAAATCAGCATTGCTGGATATTGTTTCTTTTTCATTTCACTCTGTATCATAGAATTGTGGATATGAGATACGATAATACAAATTAACTCAGGCCCGGCATGGCCAAGTGGTAAAGGCTCTCGACTCTTAATTCGAGGGTCACGAGTTCGAATCCCTGTCATATCAAACATACTCGTCCTTTAAGCCGTGGGAGCGTTATAATGTGACAGTCAATCCCACTATTAAGAGTTAAGAGTAGCTCAAGAGTTGGCGGCGGGTGGTGATGACTAGCTGCCTTCCCTCTAGTCCCATGGTTCTTAACCTTTTTCATCGTCTTATCCCCTGAGACTCTCCAGGGTATTACCGTGACCCCTATAATAATTTTTGTAATGGTGAACTTTGCGTAAAGGTAGAATAAAACAACACAATATAAAGATCCTAATTTATTGAAAATGTTAAAAATAAATGGCCATAAGAAATGCTGCAAGTGCTAAACAAATGCAAAATCCATGGAACTGCTGAACAGCATACAAAACCTACTTATTCACTCAGTGTGAGGGTTGACATAATATACTCTTCAAAAAAAGAAACGCAAAAGGCAAAATATGAGACAAATTGTTAACAAGTTTATTCCGGGTAGTTTTGTATGACATGTGTGAAACTTTGCACATTTACTGCTGAACATCCAAAGTCTGCAAAGGCGAAGTCCACGCTCACTAGTTGAAGTTTAACGTCACTCAACGTCAATAACGAATATGCCCCCCATGAGCATCAATAACCGCTTGGCATCTCCTGCCCATGGAAGCGATGAGATGACGAATCACATCCTGTGGAATGGCTGCCCACTCAGCCTGCAAAGCTGCTGCAAGCTGAGGTAGAGTCTGCGGTTGAGGTTGTCGCCGTCGCAGACGTCGGTCCAACTCGTCCCAAAGATGTTCGATGGGGTTTTAATCTGGTGATCTGGAGGGCCAGAGAAGAACGTTGATGTTGTGGTGTCTCAAGAAGACGGTGGTGAGTCGGGCTGTGTGAGGACGGACGTTGTCATGTTGAAAAACGTCGTTGACGTTCACCATGATGGGTTGCACATGGGGCCTAAGAATCTCGTCGACGTATCGTTGAGCCGTAAGATTCCCTCGAATGTGCAAAAGGTCTGTTCTGGCATTGTAGGCGATGGCAGCCCACATCATGACGCTGCCACCACCATATCTGTCAACATCCTGCACACAGTTTGCTGCAAAACGTTTACCTCGGCGACGGTAAACACGGGCCCTTCCATCCTGCCTAAGAAGCATAAAACGTGATTCATCGCTGAACCAAACATGCCTCCATCGTCGATGAGGCCATACCCGATGTGCCCGAGTCCACTGCAGCCGTGCTTGACGATGTTGCTGGGTGTGGATGACGCTTCTGACTGAACGTCGAGGTCGGATTCCTGCATCTCGTAAACGGTTGCGTACGGTCTGATCGGAAATTCTACGCAGCCCTGGTATGGTTGAGGCAGTAGACGTCGCAGTGGTGGTTCTATCCCGAAAGTGACGTAACCGGATGTTGCGATCTTGTGCGGGCGTGGTCACACGAGGTCTGCCAGATCGTGGACAGTCACGAGTTGATCCATGTTGTTGGTGACGATTTCATAGCCTTGTGATGGTGCTTGGGTGGACATCCACAGCTCTGGCAACATCTGATCGAGATTCGCCTGCTTCCAAGCGACCAATGGCGTTGTTGCGTTGTTCTTCAGTCAGTCTTGGCGTAACTGTATTGCGTGTCGGTGGCTTAACACTGAGCTATGGAAACCGAGAACCCGTCACTTTTATAGGGATTTTGCACATGTTGCACTTGCAGAACATGCAGATCTCTCAAACAAATTTATTGGACAGCATGCGTTTTGGCGAAAAATCCGATGTTTTCCTCCGTTTTCAAAGTGCACAACTTTTATTGTCATTTTGGTCTGACAATCAGTGCCTTAACACATGTAACATCACATACTCTGAGCTTGTAACGTTATTACATATATTTCTCTTTAAAATAACAAAAATATCCCTTTTGCGTTTCTTGTTTTGAAGAGTATATATATATAATATATATATATAATGGGATATATATATATAATGAAAAAATATACTCAAAACCTTGTAATATATGAAAATGTTTACTAAAAATTAGACAGGTGGTTGCGCAACAAGCATCTCGACGCGGTTCGACTGTCGTACTTCAGCATGTCTCTCATTAGTGGACAGTTTCAGGCACTTGCCACAAAAGCTACAAACTGCTTCGTGATTTCCCCAATAATTCCCAAACCTTCCGTGACTCCCTGATAAACTTCAAACGACCCCCAGGTTAAGAATTACTGCTCTAGTCTTACGCTGCTAAATTAGGGCCGGCTAGCACATATAGCCCTCATGTAGGTTTGCGCGAATTAAAAAAAAACAACAACAAACAAACTATGGTAAGAAGTAATGGACACTATTTTTCACGTCGGCTTTAGCGTATGATTACTAATTATCTCGACTCTTTTCTTAATTGCGAAACTTAAACATTTTAATACATATTTGTGTAGTATGTTATCTTTCGAAAGTAAAATGAAATATAAAGATCAAAGTTTAGTTCTACACCTATTATCTTTCGTCCCATAAGCGTCTTTCTTAAAAATAAACAACAAAAAAAGGCTTACAATTAGATCAGCAACTTATTTAAGTTAAAAAGCAGGAAATTTCCTTCTTATTGTATTTACACGTCAGTTAAATGTTGACCTGTATTTCTGTTAAAAGTAAGAGTTTTTTATATCTGAGAAACTTGTGTGACTTCTGTGTGAAACTATACAGAGAAGTCGTTCAGTAATCAATCATCAAGGTGTTTATGTTACTCTAGAAAACACGTGCTAAAATTCAACATTTTCAGATAACTAAATGTTTAAACATGATTTTACTAGTAACTGGGAAACAGGTGTTTAGGCTTCAATTCATCAATTAGTAGTAATTACGACTTTAATAGATATTGAGTTTCTTTGTTTTGAATTTCGGGGAAAGGCTACACCAGGACTATCTGCGCTAGCCGTCCCTAATTTAGCAGTGTAAGACTAGAGGAAAGGCAGCTAGTCATCACCACCCACCGCCAACTCTTGAACTACTCTTTTACCAATGAATAGTGGGATTGTTTGTCACTTTATAACATACCCGCGGCTGAGGGGTCGAGCATGTTTGGTGCGACGGGGATTCGAACCCGCGATCCTCAGATTACGAGTAGAACGCCATAACCTACCTGGCCATGCTAGGCCTAATAAATATTAAGACTCAAAAGTTTAACTCTGACTTTAATAATGATTGATAACTAGGCATTTAAATCTGACCTGAACAACCAGATATTTAGGGTTAATTTTAATAGCAACTGAAAACCTTGTGTCTTATAATTGGCTTTAACTATAACTGAGATCCGGGTATTTTAGATCTCACTCTAACATTTACTGAGAAACAGACACTTTTGTTTATTTTAATCATAATTAAGAACTAGACTTTTAACTATCATATCGATAGTCATGAAGAACAAGAAGCCTATCTATTGTTTCGGCAGTCACTGTAGTCATGAATAATTAGGGCTTAGATATTAGATTATTGTAGTAATGATAATGAGTGGTTTAGATACAACTTTAATTGTTATTGTAACCTACTGTAGGTATGTCTAAGACGTTACATAGTTTTCTTTCAGTTTAACCATGGGTACGTTCATCTGATGGTTGTGGCAAGCTCTACTTTTGAGTCCCTTGATTGACGAATTTACCAACAAATAGCTGTAACACTTCTCATGTTCTTCATCCTTTATAAGGTAAGTTAAACAGTGTTTTATCGTATGATGTAAACAAACGCTTACTAGAATTTCAAGTCAATTTAATTACGAACAGTTGTTTCGTGATGACGAGAAACCCACTTGAAGAAAAAAATATATTTCAATATGGCTGATATGGGTATTAACACTTTTACTAATAAAGCAGAAAACAACGTTTCGACCTTCTTAGGTCATTTTCAGGTTAACAAACAGTAGTTTTGTAACCCTAATCTATAAATCAAGTTGAACAGTAGTTTCGTAACCCTAATTTATAAATCAAGTTGAACAGTAGTTTTGTAACCCTAATCTATAAATCAAGTTGAACACTTCCTGTTACCACGGAAACAAAATAAATAAGAAGTATCCTAATGAAATCAATACTCAAGTGAGAAATGTTAAAGTCCCGGATGATAAGCACGTCTTTCTAGTTTAAGAATCGTATATTAAAAGTTGAACGTTTTCACCCGTTTACAGGACTACGAGTTTCTGATACAACAGACCCTCGACTGAGTAGCAAAATGAACAGAGACGGTTTCAGTTAGAATGATAAAGGATTTCATTACAATTTCAGCATTTGTTTGTTATTGTGAACATTAACTTTATTTTTCTTAAAACCACCATATTTTCTATTTTTTTTCATTGTCATAACCAAAGAAACTGGAATTCCATTTTTGTGTTATTTGGCTTTATTTTCATTATAAAGATTTAAAAACACTATGTATAATTTATTTGGATAAACCATAATACATTGAACACAGACACAATTTAAGAGAACACCATTTTTGCTCATTAGATACACGTAAATAAACTAACTTATATCAGCAGTTGCTCGACTACTTAAACAAAATATCCAGTTTCATTTCTCATCTTTAAACTATTTGCTTATACAAAACCAAAAAAATCATTCGTTTACATTCAAACACCAGAAACAACTACTGTATTTATCTCTCTCTCTCTCTCTATTGGCGAATACGTAAAGTTTCGTAAAATTACAACGTACTTAAATATCTAGTTTAAGTTAATTTTACGTTACTTTCAATCTATGTAGATATCTTACTTTGATCAAAATATATTTATAAGCAAATGAAACATAAATATTTGTTATAATGTAATTTAACTACCAAATAACATTATTTACCTTTTTAATTACCAGATGGCAGCAGCACTTAGAATCACTTTCTGCCCCAGTACATGTCATATTCACAGGAGAAGTCTGCTCTCAGTATAACTCTTAACCTTACTGTATTAGTGATAAGACTCACATTTGGGAGTTTGAAGAAGATAATTTATCTTGCCTTAAAATATACCTGATATAACAGAACAATAATTAAAAGCGGTGGGAAAGCGAAGTCTCTCGACTTCAGCTCTATTGTAGATAGGATCTATAAATTTTCATAATTTATTACTTCGACAATATTTATTTCCTAATTCTTATTCATTTACATGACAAAATAGCAGCACCATTTTCATCTCTCAAACGTAGGAGAGCTGTTCTTGTGGGGTTAGAAATAAATTATCTATGATTATACTATTAATTACTGGTATTCTTACAGTTGCTCTTCCTTTGCGGTTGGGCCCGGGCATGGCCAAGCGTGTTAAGGAGTTCGACTCGTAATACGAGAGTCGCGGGTTCGAATCCTGATCGCACCAAAACATGCCCGCCCTTTCAGCCGTGGGGGCGTTATAATGTGACGGTCAATCCCTCTATTTGTTCGTAAAAGAGTAGCCCGAACGTTGGCGGTGAGTGGTGATCACTAGCTAGCTTTCCATCTAACCTTACACTGATAAATTAGATACGGCTAGTGCAGATAGCCCTCGAGTAGCTTTGCGCGAAATTCAAAACAAACAAACAAACAAACATTTGCGGTTGAAATGAACTTTGAAGTTTGGTCCCACCTCACAGATTAAATCTGAGATAGTATAATGATACAGTAAATTTTCGTGTACATTTCATTTCGAGACTGCATTTCTTTTTCTCACCTTGTGATGACATACTTTTGAAAAGTTTGTTTGTTTGTTTGTTTGTTTGTTTGTTTGTTTTAGAATTTCGCGCAAACCTACTCGAAGGCTATCTGCGCTAGCCGTCCCTAATTTAGCAGTGTAAGACTAGAGGGAAGGCAGCTAGTCATCACCACCCAACGCCAACTCTTGGGCTACTCTTTTACCAACGAATAGTGGGATTGACCATAACATTATAACGTCCCCACGGCTGAAAGGGCGAACATGTTTGGTGCGACCGGGATTCGAACCTGCGACCCTCGGATTACGAGTCGAACGCCCCTTAACACACTTGGCTATGCCGGGCCTTCTGGGATCGTGGTGAGCTCTGAAGACTCCACGCTTTATAGTAGTAGCATGTGCTATATATAGTAATGTATAACCTATGTGACACACCTTTAACGTTACACTCTCGAAACTGTTTAATAGGTTTATATTACTTAGAAGACATTCTTGTAGACTGTATAAATGTTTAGGTCGTACACGGTTATACTTAATTATATTACGTTGTTCAACGAACGTTAAATCAATAACAGTACTTGAAGCCAACAGCTAGTGTTTAGGTAAGTTAGAATTTACTCTATTATTTCTTTATTGTTACTGGCATTAGTGATATCTGTTAGAATGTTTACTGTATTTTATTTTATTACTTTTTAAACTTTGTTTTCCTATATTGTACTTTTATTATAGAACTTGTTTTGCATTGTTAAATTAATAGGATTAACCTAGCTGAGTCACGAGTCACGAGTGGGATTATGGCCGAATATGTAGTTAAAAGCAAGGATAATTCAAAAAAGAAAATAATGTATTCTAAACTTTATAAGTTACGTATGTTCATTACGAAATATATTTCCACCCAAAGTATTGTGTGGCTTGCTCTAATCGGATGTTGAGAAGAAATTTATTGTTTGCAAAGAAATTTTAGAAAACATTTGCTGTAACAGTTCTTATTCTAGGCTATTTTTCATCAGGTAAATTCTTGTAGACAAATAGCAACTCAGAGAGAGAGAAATATGAGATATAAAACTAAAAGATATAGCGATTCAACTGATAAGGCTAGTACTAATGCAAATTTTTTAAACCTATATTTTTCAAACTGCTGTAAATATAGATTGAAAATGTATGTTCGACCTGAAGTCATAAGTCCAAAGCCTGAAAAAAAACGATAGTTTATATCATTCTATAAATCACTTTTATCCGGGGATGACACAACACGGTTGAAAATCAACCAAGAAACTTCCACACTAAACACTTTTGGCAGATGAAGGAGTCGTATCTCTCTCTATCCTATTCAGATCTTATCCTTGAATAGTTGTATATATAAAATTTGTTCAAGCTCTGCTGTCATTTTTCGGAATGGACTTACAGAGATTCTATTCAACGTAGAAACAAATAGTAATTATAAAGCAACTGCTAGCCCTGTTTTGAGTCATTTCTTTAAGTGTAAGTCGAGCTGAATCATATAAAAGAAATTATTTTAATAGACACGAAGAGGATGTTGTTGTTTTGAATTAAGCACAAAGCTACACAATGGGCTATCTGTGCTCTGCCCACCACGGATATCGAAACCCCGTTTTTAGCGTTGTAAGTCCACAGACATACTACTGAGCCACTAGAGGGCGGCACGAAGAGGAAATGATATTTTATATTACTTCCTTACTTGTGAAATAGTAAATTATTATCACATGAGGATTAAGTAACAACGAAGAATTATTTTATTGGTAATAAACTTTTTTCGTTTATTACGATCTGTTAAATACATCAATGGTTTTTAGATTAATAATTTTCAACAATCATTAAATTAAAGAACGTTAAGAAAAAGAAGCGAAACGACGAACGTACTCATTTCTCAACAAAAAGAAGCGAAACGACGAACATATTCACTTCTCAACAAAAAGAAGCGAAACGACGAACGTACTCACCTCTCAACAAAAATCTAGATTAATAGACTTAGATATCCAACAGTACTGACACCCAGTCGTAGGCCCGAAATCGAAACTTTGTTAGTAAATTAATTTGAATATTTGTATACTTGACTTTCAACACGTTAGTGAAGTTTATACGCAAAGATAATTCCACTACAGTTAAACTGTGTAACAGAGATTCCTTTTGAAAATTTGTTCTTTAGTTCACAAGCTTTCATCCAGATTGTTCTGTGCAGTGTAAAAAACTATCCTATTAGTAACTGCTAATCTATTGCTATGTTAAGTGTTAAATGCTAGGTATAGAGAGAGTAAATCATTTTATTAATAATTGTTATTTGTTTAAGCTACTGATTAAGATCTGCATTATACTTAGTCAAAATGTTGCTTACATTTTGTTATTTGTGGAAATCAATTTTGGGTGCTGTTTTTGATTTTAGTTTAAAAAATAAAGCTAGATTATTTAATGGCCTATTAATTAATACGATTTCCGGTCACATAGGACTCGGTTTGATATTGAAGCTCTTGTATAAATAAACGGCCCCTGGCATGGCCAGGTGGTTAAGACACTCGACTCGTAATCTGAGGGTCGCGTTCTCGAATCCTCGTCACATCAAACATGCTTTCAACCATGGAGACATTATAATGTTACTACTATTTGTTGGTAAAAGAGTAGGCGGTGGGTGCTGATGATTAGCTGCTTTCCCTAAAGTCTGATACTGCTAAATTATGGACGGTTATTGCAGATAGCTCTTGTGTAGCTTTGCGCGAAATTCGTATAACAAACAAACAACGTTAAAAGAACAGTTACCTAAATTGTATAAACGTAAGTCAGAAACATTTAATGGCAAAAGACTTGTTCGTTGAGAGTCTATGGATTCGAATCCTCTTCCTACCAAACATGTTTGTGTGGAAATGATTGGATCTTTCAGCAGGACAACGCTGCAATCCACAGTGCCCACAGGACAAAGGACTTTTTTCATGGCGAATAACGTGATTCTTTTAGACCATCCAGCGTGTTCGCCCGAACTGAACCCCATTGAAACTGTTTGGGGATGGATGGCAAGGGAAGTCTATAGAAATGGACGTCAATTCCAAACAGTGCACGATCTTCGTGAAACCGTCTCACCACTCGGAATAACATTCCAGCCAGACTTCTGCAAACGATTATGCCAAAACGAATGTTTGCAGTTATTCGCAATGACGGCCGTGCAACTCACAACTGGGACCTTTTGCTGGGCATTTCCTACCCTGTTTAGAACTTCTTTTTGGTATGGTCTTAAACTTTTGACCAGCTAGTATTTAGGATAATTTCATAGTGTTCACATTTTCTTTATTAAATGCTAAAAAGTGTTTTATTTTTATTTTCCCTTTTCTTATTGTCATCTTTTATTTTATCTTTATGTTTATTGCCCTTAAGATTTTGGCCAGCAGTGTGTATTAGTTTCCTTTATGGCCTAATTGTATACAATAAATGATTTATTTTAGTTTGATTTATTTTGAATTTTGCACGAAGTCAGTTGTTATAGATTAAGGGGAAGACAGCTAGTCAACACCACACATAGGCCGAAACATGGACAACTCTTTACCAACGAATACTGGGATTAATTATCACATTATAACGCTCCCACGGCTAAAAGGAAGAGCATATTCCTCGTGGATAAATATAAGAAAAGAACAAATAGTATCTGGTCTAAGATGGATTATTTATCAGTAATCTTAATTTTCTTTTCCATTATGGAACATTTTGAATAAATTAGAACATTATAAATATGTCTGTTCTTCTGGGTTCATATACAGCTGAATTAAAAAAAAAAAAAACATTAATAGAAGAAAATGGACAAATAATTTATCACTGGCATATATTTACATTCAAAATATAAGTCACATTGTATAAAATGACACTTAGCCAGCACCCCCAGTGGCTCAGCGGTATGCCTATGGATTTCCAAAGCTCCAAACCTGCTTTTGTGTGTTATCCTTCACCAGAAATAAAATGTTAGGTTGGTTTTCGAAATTCGTGTTATCCTTAACCTGTTTAGGTGTGTAATAGTGGAAATAATATGTTAGGTTGCTGTTCCTATTAGTGTGTTATCCTTCACCAGAAATAACATGTTAGGTTGGTGTTCTTATCCGTGTGTTATCCTTCACCAGAAATAAAATGCTATGTTGGTTTTCGAAATTCGTGTTATCCTTAACCTGTTTAGGTGTGTAATAGTAGAAATAATATGTTAGGTTGGTGTTCTTATCAGTGTGTTATCCTTCAACCAGAAATAATATGTTAGGTTGATGTTCCTATCAGTGTGTTATCCTTCACTAGAAATAATATGCTAGGTTGGTGTTCCTATCAGTGTGTTATCCTTTACCAGAAATAAAATGTTATGTTGGTTTTCGAAATTCGTGTTATCCTTAACCTGTTTAGGTGTGTAATAGTAGAAATGATATGTTAGTTTGGTGTTTTTATCAGTGTGTTATCCTTCACCAGAAAGAAAATGTTATGTTGGTTTTCGAAATTCGTGTTATCCTTAACCTGTTAATCCTTTTTAACTTGAAAAAACGCTCACGAATTATTCCTCAACCCAATACACAACGAAGTACAGTTGAAGTAACTATTCAGGACTCTGGGGATATTCAAAGCATTAGGACTGAAAAAATTCAGGAGCTTTTCTCACATTTCTAGGTTGAACATCACAAAATTAATACGCTAAGGGATCAGTGTTTATTTTATAATTCTGTCAATTAATAATTAATTTAGAATTTTGTTTGGTTCATTTACGAAATGAATATTATTTATAAGAAGAGCCACTCCCTCAGTGGCAGAGCGAAACATCTGCGGATTTCACCGCTAGAAACCGAGTTTCGGTACCCTGGTGGGCAGAACTCAAGTAGCCCATTATGTATCTCTGTGCTTAATTGCAAACAAACAATCAATTAACTCTAACATTAGTTTCTTTTATATAATTAAGGCTTAGGAAATAGCTATTGTTTCACGGTCATTGTATAAATTCTGCATAAAAGCGTCACTGAGAGCAGATTGCGTGAATCTAAATATTACATTTAAACAGAAAAAGGATATTAAATAAGTTCTTTAATGATATTTAAGCAAAAATGCCAAATGATATCTTAGGTACTTTATTTCTATCGTCTTGTTGTTATAATTAATTAACGGACACTTATAAAAAAATAGATTTAATGTAATTATAAACAGCAAAAGTTTCAATTAATATGGTAATACACGTCCCTTAGTGACCTAATAGAAGTAATTAACCCTTGTGCTGAAACGTAAATTGTTCGAAATAATTTTGGGAATAGTAAAAATAGTCATTATTTTTGTATAATACTGAACTTAACTCATGTTATGTTCGTGTAATTTGATGAAACTGCGCTATAACAAGAACAAATATGCTTTCAAAGTTTACGTTAGGACAAAAGGGGACAACTTAAACAGTTTGAGAATTGTTAGATACTCTGAGTTTAAGAACAGCTTGAGTTAATTGACATAAGCATATTTCAAATTTTTATTCCGTCACACAGCGATTTACTTATGACGTGCCCAGTTTTCATTTGAAGCAAATATGTAAGGTTTTCTAGAAGCCACCTCGTGTTTTTTCACGAAACTAATTTTGCACAGTGGATATTTCCTAAAGAAACAAATTTAGAAAAGATTCACAACATTATCTCGTCTCACAGTTTCTACAAAGAACTTTATTTTTTTAAATGAATAAACCTTATACTATAATGCCCCCCCCCTTCAGGGGAGTACAGTCATGTATTTGTCTGCGGACTCACACCGCTAAAAACCGAGTTTCGATACTCGTGGTGGGCAAAGCACAGAGAACCCATTGTGTAACTTTATTATTAATTCAAAAACAACAATTATGCTTAATGACATGTATATATATTTATATACACGTATATTCATTTTGATAAACATGAGGTTCTTCGACTGGAGCTTAAACAGGGTCTGGTTTAGGTTTTATTTTGTATTGATTCAAGACATAATATACTTCTTACCAGTTTATTGTATCAAACTGAGATCATTTATTTAAAAGTTACCTTTGAACTCGAATGTATAGAGACAGTTTGCTGTTAATTAAAATATCTTAACAATTGTGCCTTCACCTGTAATAATTATAAAATGAGATGCAATATTGTTCGCGTTGAGTAATATATATACTCTTCAAAACAAGAAACGCAAAAGGGATATTTTTGTTATTTTAAAGAGAAATATATGTAATAACGTTACAAGCTCAGAGTATGTAATGTTACATGTGTTAAGGCACTGATTGTCAGACCAAAATGACAATAAAAGTTGTGCACTTTGAAAACGGAGGAAAACATCGGATTTTTTGCCAAAAAGCATGCGTGTCCAATAAATTTGTTTGAGAGATCTGCATGTTCTGCAAGTGCAACATGTACAAAATCCCTATAAAAGTGACAGGTTATCGGTTTCCATAGCTCAGTGTTAAGCCACCGACACGCAATACAGTTACGCCAAGACTGACTGAAGCACAACGCAACAACGCCATTGGTCGTTTGGAAGCAGGCGAATCTCGATCAGATGTTGCCAGAGCTGTGAATGTCCACCCAAGCACCATCGCATGTTATGGAATCGTCACCAACAATATGGATCAACTCGTGACCGTCCACGATCTGGCAGACCTCGTGTGACCACGCCCGCACAAGATCGCAACATCCGGTTACGTCACCTTCGGGATAGGACCACCACTGCGACGTCTACTGCCTCAATCATACCAGGGCTGCGTAGGATTTCCGATCAGACCGTACGCAACCGTCTACGAGATGCAGGAATCCGACCTCGACGTCCAGTCAGAGGCGTCATCCTCACCCAGCAACATCGTCAAGCACGGCTGCAGTGGACTCGGGCACATCGGGTATGGCCTCATCAACGATGGAGGCATGTTTGGTTCAGCGATGAATCACGTTTTATGCTTCTTAGGCAGGATGGAAGAACCCGTGTTTACCGTCGTCGAGGTGAACGTTTTGCAGCGAACTGTGTGCAGGATGTTGACAGATTTGGTGGTGGCAGCGTCATGATGTGGGCTGCCATCACCTACAATGCCAGAACAGACCTTTTGCACATTCGAGGGAATCTTACGGCTCAACGATACGTCGACGAAATTCTTAGGCCCCATGGTGAACGTCAACGACATTTTTCAACATGACAACGCCCGTCCTCACACAGCCCGACTCACTACTGTCTTTTTGAGACACCACAACATCAACGTTCTTCCCTGACCCTCCAGATCACCAGATTTAAACCCCATCGAACATCTTTGTGACGAGTTGGACCGACGTCTTCGACGGCGACAACCTCAACCGCAGACTCTACCTCAGCTTGCAGCAGCTTTGCAGGCTGAGTGGACAGCCATTCCACAGGATGTGATTCGTCATCTCATCGCTTCCATGGGCAGGAGATGTCAAGCAGTTATTGATGCTCACGGGGAGCGTACTCGTTATTGACGTTGAGTGACGTTAAACTTCAACTAGTGAGCGTGGACTTCGCCTTTGCAGACTTTGGATGTTCAGCAGTAAATGTGCAAAGTTTTACACATGTCATACGGAACTATTCGGAATAAACTTGTTAACAATTTGTCTCATATTTTGCCTTTTGCGTTTCTTTTTTTTTTTTTTTTTTGAAGAGTATATTTATGATCACAATGAACGCCCGAGTTTACTATTAGTAATGATGCTATATCATACATAACTTTACATCCTAAATAACTGGCCCACTTTACCATTACTAATGATGTTAAATCACATATAACTTTAAGAACTCCCCCTTTACCATTACTAATGATATTAAATCACATATAACTTTATGAACGCTCCACTTTACCATCAGCAATGATGTTAAGTTATACTTTACTTTATAAACGCCCCACTTTACCATTACTAATGATGTTAAATCACATATAACTTTATGAACGCCCCTCTTTACCATTACTAATGATGTTAAATCACATATAACTTTATGAACGCTCCACTTTACCATCAGTAATGATGTTAAATCATACTTTACTTTATAAACGCCCCACTTTACCATTACTAATGATGTTAAATCACATATAACTTTATGAACGCCCCTCTTTACCATTACTAATGATGTTAAATCACATATAACTTTATGAACGCTCTCTTTACCATTACTAATGATATTACATCATATATAACTTTATGAACGCTCTCTTTACCATTACTAATGATATTACATCATATATAACTTTATGAACGCCCTTCTTTACCATTACTAATGATATTACATCATATATAACTTTATGAACGCCCTTCTTTAACATTACCAATGATGTTAAATCATATATAACTTTATGAACGCCCTTCTTTAACATTACCAATGATGTTAAATCATATATAACTTTATGAACGCCCCTCTTTACCATTACTAATGATGTTAAATCACATATAACTTTATGAACGCTCTCTTTACCATTACTAATGATATTACATCATATATAACTTTATGAACGTTCTCTTTACCATTACTAATGATATTACATCATATATAACTTTATGAACGCCCTTCTTTAACATTACCAATGATGTTAAATCATATATAACTTTATGAACGCCCTTCTTTAACATTACCAATGATGTTAAATCACATATAACTTTATGAACGCCCTTCTTTAACATTACCAATGATGTTAAATCATATATAACTTTATGAACGCCCCTCTTTACCATTACTAATGATATTACATCATATATAACTTTATGAACGCTCTCTTTACCATTACTAATGATATTACATCACATATAACTTTATGAACGCCCTTCTTTAACATTACCAATGATGTTAAATCATATATAACTTTATGAACGCCCTTCTTTACCTTTACTGGTGATACTGAATCGCCTATAATTTTAAGTCAAGGCTGTTCACTTGACACAGTTGTATCACCCATTACTAAAATTATTGTTACATATTTTATTAAATTTTATTTAATAGAATTACTACAAGAACCACCTTATTGCAAACTGATGGCAAAATCATATTGAAAAAGGGAGGCCTCTAAAAGTCATCCTTCATAGGGTTTAACAGATTGATGTTTTTTTGTTTAATTTCGCGCTCAGCTACACGAGGTCTATCTTCGATAGCCATCCCTAATTCAGCCGTGTAGGACTAGAGGGAACATAGCTAGTCATCACCACTCACTGCCAACTCTTGTACAAACGAATAACGAGACTGAGCGTAACATTATAACGCCTCATGGCTTAAAGGACGAACATGTGTGGTGTGACGGGGATTCGAACCCGCGACTCTCAGAGCAGGAATCGAGTGCCTTAACCACCTGGCCATGCCGGGACCGTGTGAAAGTGAATCAAGAATAAAGATCATTGTAAACTAATGATTGAGATTCGCAAACTGGCTGTTCACAGGGAAAATAAACTGCAACAGAACAGACTTTTCCTTATAATCAAGATATATTTACGGAATTTCGAAATTAAGTATCTTCGTTTTGTACGATCCATCGCCGAAATATTTTCACATGAAAACATTGCACACAGTACAGAAGAATTTTATGGGATTTAGTATGGCTCGTATGGACTGTACTTTTTTAGTTTAATGATTTTGTAAAAGTGGTAGTGTTTCACCTTCGCCACTGGAGGAGCACCACAGAACACCATTATAAAGTGCTGGATCAAAATTAACACAATATTTATTACGATCTTTGAAATATTGAATTAATTGAACTGTTGCAACTTTTGTTTTATTTTACTTATTCCTCTAACATTTAGTTCACATCTTGGAAAAGGATCATGTTTTCATTTGCATCACGAAACCTCTCAACATTTTTATGACAGAGATGTCCACTAGATGGTGCTAATACTGAATTAGAAAGTTAATATAAGCTATAATTCAGAATTTAATACTTGTATCTAGAATACAGTTTCTGCTAAAATAGAGGAGTTTATGTATAAAAAAAATCACACGAGTCACAAAGTTTTTTGTGTTCGAGATAAAATTTGAATTGACGACGTCAGATAACCTGGTGGTTAGGGTCGCAATCTGAGGGTCTCGGGCTCGAATCTCGACACCGAACATGCTCGTCCACTCAGCCGCGGATGCGTTATAATGTTACGATAAAGCCCATTATTCGCTGGTAAAGCGTGTCTTTAGTCTTAGCGTTGGTGACTGGTGCGTTTGACAAGCTGTGTTCCCTATACCTTATCAGTACTAAATTAAGAATGGCTAGCGAAGATATCCTTCGATTACCTTTGCATAAATTCAACTAGAAACAAACAAAGAACGCTGGTCTTACTTAGTCCCTGACAAGTTGTTATTCTTGTGAACAGTAGAAAAACTTTTGTCGGTTGTATAGTTTGTATATTGTATTTGCATAACCACTGAAACCTCTGAAACGCATACTTACAATGTTTTCAGTATCCCTGTATCTTATAACTTTAGTTTGTGCCGGCATGGCCAGGCGGTTAAGGCACTCGACTCGTAATCTGAGGGTCACGGGCTCGAATCCTCGTCAACGCCAAACATGCTCACCATTTCATCTGTGGGGACGTTATATGTGACGATCAATTCCCCTATTCGTTGGTAAAAAGAGTAGTCCAAGTAGTGGCGATGACTAGCTGCCTTCTCTTTAATCTTACACTGTTACATTAGGGACGGCTAGCGCAGATAGTCCTCGTGTAGCTTTGCGTGGGGATTAACAACGCTAAAATCAGGGTTTCGATTCCCCTCAGTGGGCTCAGCAGATACCCCGAACAAACAAGCTTTTGTTTACGCTTCTCCATCCTGTCGATAACTGACATAAACTATGTAATACCATGTTGAATAGCACTCTGCAGAAAGGTCATGGCACGTAAATTTTGGCCCCGTCCAGGACACACAGAGTTAACAAAAATTATTTTTACAAAAGTAATATCTTTGTCTTTTTATACAGTAATTTTGGTTTATTGTTTATTGTTAGTTTTTAACTATTACAACAATATTTAAATTTCAGATGTTTGTCTTTAAATATACAAGAAACCTTTCAGCAGAAATAACGTTTAGATTCTCTACTTTTTTAAATTTTCAGTAGTTTCTCTTTTGTATGACATAATCTAGTCCATTTTCAATATGGATTATTCATATTATCATGGTTTGCTTGCCTGCAAACGTTCCTAATGGAAATTTAACAATAATAAAACTATAATACGTTTTCCTGTCGTTCTGAACCGTGGTTTTATATCCTGTAGTAGACGTGAGACTTCTAGAAAACTTACACAGCAATAATATTTCAAATATGTATGTATAAATAAAACGAAGCCTGATATTTTATTTGTAATTATTCATACATTTATTCATATCTCGGCACATTTTACTCACATTCAGTGAATGGGTTATTCGATTTAACCTTTTAAGCTCATATTTCGATATGTCCTTTTTTATTTTCGAGTTTCGAAAAGAAATTGTTAAAAAAATCCATGTCTTTATTAATTAAATATGTGTGTTCGTTTATGTTTGTGCAAAGCCAAACAATGGCCTATTTGCGATCTTTCTACCTCGGAGAATCGAGCTTTGAATTTTAGAGTTATAAGTCCTTAAGCCGTCCGCTGATTCACGAGGGGACGTCGATTAAATGTAAATATTTGTGTACTAATATTCAGCATATGACTACATATCTGTAATATTGTCGTAGAAAATGGATTGCTTCCAAGACGAAATTCATGTCCTTTTCACAAAAGGACATATTAGTGTAAAGGTAGAAGCTTAAATTAAGTATTTCAAACATACGTTCTAATACGTTTCTGAATGTTCAATTAGTAAATAATGAAAACTTGAAAATACGTCAAACTTTTGATTGATCAGTGTTAAAAACGTTTAAAGTAATTATTATGTTACTTTTTGTCATGGTTTTATCATGCTACAAGATTAGTATATTTAAAACAATCCGCACGATTAGATTTGAATAATTTTTCAATTACAACTGATCGCACTCGAATTTATTTTCAAAACTTTAGTTAACAAAAGTTTGAAATTCGGTTTCAATTTAAAACGTGGCGATCCATTAAATGGACACCAAACATTCTCGCCCTTTCAGCTGTGGAGGTTTTATAATGTGACGACCAATCCCACTATTCGTTGGTAAAAGAGTAGCCCAAGAGTTGGCGGTGGTTGGCGATGACTAGTTGCCTTATCTCTAGTCTTACACTGCTAAATAAGGAACGGCTTGCTCAAATAGCCCTCGTGTAGTTTTGCGTTAAAATTCAAAACAAGCAAACTATTAAATAGCTTTTATAAATTTATATTCAAAAATTGCTTTTATTTTCAGGTAAAAAAGCCAGCTTGATTTTTATCCTGCTTCACTAGGCCTAGTTTGTATCTTTAAAACGAACACGGGTTTATTAGGGATAATGGATTATCAGAGAGGAAAGGTCTGAAGTTATCTTCACTATACTGTGATCACCAAACATTAAAGGACACACTGAAGTTATAATAAAATACATTTGAGATTTTACTGAGTACTTTGTCTTGCTACATTTACTTTTCTAAATCTCAACGTCCCGAGTTTGATATAAAGTTATTTCTAATGTCTTAAACACATCGAGATTACTGGCTAAAATATCAGATTTGGCTAATGAATTTGTGACACCTAAATTTGGGTTTGTCAAAAAACAAAGAAGACACGTCCTTAAAGAGAAATTAATTAATTAACAGAAAACAAAACCTAGCGCTTGTTCCTTTTAATTTATGAAAATATTTTAAAACGATATTTTTCTTTTTATGTGGTTGATGTCAGAGTGTAACGGTCTAATGCGAAACATGATGGGATTTTATTTGTGACTATATCTCGAATTTCCCATAAAATGCGGTTCAGAGGTGCTTTTATTTAACTGTTTTTTTAGTTTAATATTTTGCTAATCCTTGAATCTAAACTTGTTGTTGAAGGATTCGTGGAAATAATAAAGTTGGTAAAACATAGCAATGAAAACTATGCTTAACTAAGCTTCGTAGTAGCATTAAGGCTTAAATATAGCATTTAGGCTTAAGAGTAGCATTAAGGCTTAAGATGAGTACCGAAAGACTATTTAAAAAAAAAAAAGAGCTAGAACTGTCATGTTCCAAATATTCTTCCCACGTCAGTGATTTTAACAGAGGAAGTCCATAATAGAGAAAAAATGGAAGCCCAGTTAACGATACGAAAGGCTTAATAATTCGAAAAAGCGTCATCTGTCAGTGAGGCAGGAAATTAAAAGGTAAGAGATGATCCCGCAAACAACCTTATCGATTGAACGAAGAAAAGAGTCCGAGAAAGTCATTTGGAGATTCAGCTCACAAGAATGAGAAACGCTGATGGAATGTAATGGAGGGGTTTGTATGTTAATACATGCTTTATGTTATACCACGATTCGTGCATCCATAGCTATATCATTTTACGCATAAAGTAACAAGAAAAAAATGAAATTATATTTATCAAACTTATTTTATGTAACGGTTTCCTAAGAAAAGAGAACTGGATGAAAAATATATTCACAATATTGTTGGACCCACTTAAAGAAACACTGGACCCATCGCAATGTGAGGAGTATTTTATTTTTTTAATTTCGCGCAAGCTACTCGAGGTCTATCTGTGTTAGCCGTCCCTAATTTAACAGTGTAAGACTAGAGGGAAGGCAGCTAGTCATCACCGCCCACCGCCAACTCTTGGGCTACTCTTTTTACCAACGAATAGTGGGATTGACCGTGACATTATAACGTCCCCAGGGATCAAAGGGCGAACATTTTTGGTGCTACCGGGATTCGAACCCGCGACCCTAGGATTACGATTCGAACGCCTTAACGCGCTTGGCCATGCAGGGCCCGAGTAAGAAAAAAAACTGTTTAGAAAAAAATGGAGTTACAGTCCTGAAAGATATGTAAGTTGCTATCGTTCGGTGTGTTTTGTTGGTGTGTGGTGACAAAAGGTCGTGATAACTGCTTGAAAATACTTTAGGTGTGAAAACAAGTTACACCAACAAATGATTCCGTTTGTAACTTAGAGGAATTAAATCCCAAATGGTGGATGAACTGGTCGCCATTCTCACACCGGTGTTAAGTTTGTTTGGAACTAAGCACAAAGCTATACAATCGGCTATGAGTGCTCTGTTCTCTACGGGTATCGAAACCTAGTTTTTAACGGTGTGAGTGCGCAGACATTCCGCTGTGCCAATGGGGGTGTGTGCATCGATAAGAATATTATAGTAAACAGTTATTCATAAATTAGCTTTTTATGGTTAGTGTTTGGGATGACAGTTGTTAAAACACAATTCATGGCGTAGCTAAGTAAGGAATGAATATTTGTACACACATTTAGATATTAAGATGTGTGAACATTTTCAGGAGAGATACAAACTGAGAATTTTTACACACTAGTTATTATGCAAGAAGTAGCTGAAATCTAAAAGGAATAGACATGTATTTGAAAATCCTAATGCATGAACTACAAATGAAGATATACATACATACAGCTTACGTCTATTAACAACTGTACATTGTTCGTTTATTTCTTTTTGAACTTCACGCAAAGCTACACCAGGGCTATCTGCGGCGACCGTCCCTAGTTTAGCAGTGTAAGACTGGGGGAAAGTCAACTTGTCATCACCATCCACCGTTAACTCTTAGGCTCCTCTTTTATCAATGAATAGTGATTGACCGTAACATTATAATACCCTCACGGCTGAAAGAGCGAGAATGTTTGGTGTGATGGGGATTCGAATCCGCAACCCTCATATTGCAAGTCGAGAGCCCTAACCAGTTGGCAACGCCGGACCGAACAGTAAATATTCATAAAAAACTTGATGCAGTAACACAAGTTCAATCCCTCGGTGGACTAGGCAGATAACTTGACGTGACTTTGCTATAAGAAAAAACACACACATACAAGTTCAAAAAATTGTAAAAAAATGTTTAGGATAATATGATACCTAATGTAGTACAGGAATGTTGACCAAAAAACCCTCTAATAGAAATGTAAACATGGTTGATAAGTATTATTTATATTCCCATTAAATTCTGCAAAATTAGTGACCAGTCTTCACGTAGGGCCACGGTCAGCTTGGTTAGCTGATCCAAGGATACTCCCAAATGCGTTTGATTTGTGTCAGGTTTTTAGAAAACAATGATATTTTAATTCCTTTGAACCGAAGACATTCGCCCACAGTCCTGGTACAATATGATTTGTCATTGTTGGCGGTTAGGATAAAATAATCGTACTAGGACTAGTTCGAGTATGCACAATGTTGAATAATGTTTTAGTTCATTAATTGAGCCACGTTGCATGTAAGCCATTGGCATCTGTGGGGTTCCATCAATAACAAACCATTCAGTACATGTTCTCCAAATTCTACAATGTTCGGAATCACTCTTCAAACTGGGTACTGATTCGTTAGTTAACAGAACATTGGACCAACTAGCGACTGAGATGTTACTGACGTCACTTTTCTTTTTTTCACTGAACGTTGAGACCTTAATGGAACACAAACTTCGATCCCATGAAGTTTATTTGTAAAAATCTGTGTGGTTGTTTGAACGTCGCAGCCCAAATACAGTTGTTTTAAAATAGTTATCTTGTTATCACTATGGCCAATTGTAGTATTTATCGCCCTTGCGTCACTACTGTGATCGAAGGGCGACCTGTCTTAGGCCTAGTATAAACAGTTTTGTTTGTTTGTTTGTTTTTGAATTTCGCACAAAGCTACTCGAGGGCTATCTGTGCTCGCCGTCCCTAATTTAGCAGTGTAAGACTAGAGGGAAGGCAGCTAGTCATCACCGCCCACCGCCGTCTCTTGAGATACTCTTTTACCAATACCAATGGATAGTGGGATTGAACGTCACATTATAGCGCCCCCACAGCTGAAAGGGCGAGCATGTTTGATGTGACGGGTATTTGAACTCGCGACCCTCAGATTGCGAGTCGCACTCCTTAACACGCTTGGTCATGTCGGGCCGAGTAGAAACAGTTCTCTTGTTTATAAAATGTCTCCACATTCGCCACGCTAGGCAGCACTCCAAATCAGAACACGAAATGTTCCGACTCTATGTTGCTCCAATTACTCTTCTCTTTAGACTTGTTCTCTAAACATGATCTATTGCGCTAGATTGTGGTAAAAACACAAACCGATTAGTTTAATAATCACGAAAACTTGTGAAAGCAAGTAAAACGTAACAAATAATATCACTGCTGTATAGCAAATCTGTATAAGCAATGTATTTCTCACACGCCTACATTAACAAAGAAACAGCAGTTGGCTAAACGGCAACCCAGAAACTATGGGCGACCACCACGAATGCTATTTCCACAACATTTAGGCCCGGAATGGCCAGGTGGTTAAGGTACTCGACTCATAATTTGAGGGTCGCGGGTTCGAATCCCCGTCGCACTAAACATACTCGCTCTTTCAGCCGTGGGGGGCGTTATAATGTGACGGTCAATCCCACTATTCGTTGGTAAAAGAGTAACCCAAGAGTAGGTGGTGGGTGGTGATGATTCTTTGCCTTCCCTCTAGTCTTACGCTGTAAAATTAGGGACGGCTAGCGCAGATAGCCCTCGTGTAGCTTTGCGCAAAATTTAAACCAAACCAAAATCCGCGACATTTATCTTATATTTATGAAAAAACAAACGCAAAACAACTCTACATAACTGAACTACATCTTCACAAAACCACGAGGAAGCTTTTTCTTTTTAAAAGTTCTAGAGTACAAAAAAAATCCCTTAAGTGTGGTTTCATCTTGTGGTGCAGTGATATTGTCTTGTTTGTCCAATATTGTTCCCCTCCGCCTTGATCAAGACAATTTAATATAGATTAATGTATTATTTTCTCTCTATTGTTTAGCTTCTGGAAGATCGCTGTGTAATGAGCGGCTCCTGAGGAAAATCCTCGACGGCTAATATTGAAATATGTTATGTCTTGAGACTTAGTTGTGAAAATGTTGTTGACCACACGAGTCATTTATGTTTCGCTTCTATCATAATCAATCAGTGAATTCGTTTCACCAGCACATTGATATAAAGAATTAAAACTCATCTCTTTTCGAAGGATGAGACCTAATCAATGGTAAAGAGGAAATGTACACACACACGAGGTGCATGTAGGGAAAATGTATTTTTTATTAGTGTATTATACAATTAATCCCGTAGTTAAGTCGTACTATTATTCAATAAAGAGCAACAAAATCACTTATCGAAATATGATCCTCGAAACTGTCAACAGGACATTCGTAAATATGTTGTTACTTTTAAATTTGAATGAATAAATTTAACTATTTCGTAGATGTTAAATAAAGATGTTATTATAGAGATAAACAGTGGTTTAAGAATGAGGTAAACAATGCATGCAAAAATTAACCGGTAACACTCGCAAACGAAGAAATGATATAATAACAGCTATATGGATAAAGGGAAAACAGACGTGGGTGTATATATATAAGGGATGAAAGAACAACAGAACTGGATGGGTGTTGATGACAGGTTGATGGATTAAAGTTAGAAAGATGTCAAAAACCTTGACAACTGGATTGAAAAAAAAAATGTATTATCTGATAAACATCAAATTAATGGGTAACTGGACCAGTGATTGTGAAGTACAGAAGGTGCTGACAAGTGAGGCTTTAAAGCAGTTGTAAACAGAAGAAGCCAATAGTATAACTAATTAAATGGTTCGGTTTGTTTCCTGACAATAGATAATCAGATAATTACAGCAAGAGCAAAAACTGAATAATTAGCGCGTGGGAAAATTAATAAAATTGGAACAAAATATTTAATTTTAACTGAGGCAACAGGGCGATAAATATTGTTGTATAAGAACTCATGAGAAACACACTTGCAGATGAAAAAAGAGTGGTTAGTCAAATTGCAACCAGTGTGGCAAACAGCGAAACTGGGTGGTGATTATAAAGATAATCAGGCCCGGCATGGCCAGGTGGTTAAGGCACTCGACTCGTAATTTGAGGGTCGCTGGTTCGAATCCCAGTCATATCAATCATTCTCGCCCTTTCAGCTGTGGAGGCTTTATAATGTTACGACCAATCCCACTATTCGTTGGTAAAAGAGTAGCCCAAGAGTTGGCGGTGGGTAGTGATGACTAAGTGCCTTCCCTCTAGTCTTACACTGCTAAATTTGGGACGGGTAGCGTAGATAGCCCTCGTGTAGTTTTGCGAGAAAATTCAAAACAAGCGAAACGAAACCAAAATGATCAGGTGTTTACCATACCTGAAACCATTTGTATTCCTTAACGGATCATCTCAACTCTAGACAGTTGAGTCCTTTAGTGCATACGTTGTAGTATTAATTTTAACAGTGATTTAACCGACGTTATTAGGATGAGGTATTGCGAAAACTTTCGTTATGAAACTTTATTTGTGTGAGAACGTCACGACACTAGTGTTCAACCAGACACTTAAACTTCATGTCTATATTTCCACATTGTATTCTAATCAAGTGAATTATGCAGACTGAATGTATACAAAGCGCCATCCGTGGATCTTAACAAGAAAAGAAATGTTAATAAAAGACAATACAGCTTGTTCTTTCTAACATATACTGATCTTTATTTATGTCGTGTGACCTAATGGTTATGGTGTGTGTTTTCTTACAGCATAGCTACATCGAGCTATCTGCTGAGCCTACCGAGGGGAATCGAACCTATGATTTTAGCTTTGTAAATCCGTAGACTTACCGATGTACTAGTGGGGTGCAATGGTTATGATGCTCGACTCTCAAACTGCGGAGCAAGGGACCAAAACTTGTCGCTGAAAATGTTTGATCTTTTAGTTATGGGAGGTGGTATTATAGTAATGGCCAATCCCAATATTAGTTGGTCAAGAGTAGCCCAAGAGTTGCCGGCGAGTGGCACTTACTAGCTGCCTTTAACCTGAAGTAAATCTTCAAAATTAGGGATGGCTAAAGTGGTTAGCATTTGATTCGATCTGTGTGAAAATTCTACAAACAAACAAAATAAACAAGTTTATTTTATATAGTTAGACAATGTTCTGTCCTTGTTTATACAAACGTAAGTCAACCGAGAAACATTTACATTAAGCTCTGAACAAAGCGATGTGAACCTTATTTCAGCTTTAACTGTTTAGGTCGTATCTGCAAAACAATATAACAATAATCATTCATGTACTGAACGTTTATCCTGCCAGTTGTGTGCATTAATTAAAAATAAATCAAATTACATTAAAAAAGAACAGAGTTTCGAAAAAGTCAGGAAAAGGTAACTGTCTGAGGACGTATCCGATGTTTTCTTAGTGAGGGGCTATAAAGAAAGCAACGAAACAATTCAATGTTCTTGTATTTATGATCCGAACATTTGGGATTTCAGATGTAATAAAACACAAAAAATCCAGATCTGAACTACACAGGAAAATACAACAGTAACTGTACGAAATGAAAGCTGTTTTTGGTATTGTTGGCCACTCATTAATGTTTATCAATAATCGATAATGCCTTACGAAAGGTTTAAACTTCTGTTAAGTGGTAACATCTGGGTCAGTTATTTTCCATGCACCACAATTTTGTTTCGTCTTTGGACATTATAAATAGGTTGAAAACATTGATATAAAATGACATTTAAGTGTGTGACAACGTTATAAACTGACAGTTAGGTATGTGACAACGTTATAAAATGATATTTAGGTATGTGACAACATTATAAAATGATATTTAAGTGTGTGACAACGTTATAAAATGATATTTAAGTATGTGACAACGTTATAAAATGATATTTAGGTATGTGACAACGTTATAAAATGATATTTAGGTGTGTGACAACGTTATAAAATGATATTTAAGTATGTGACAACACTATAAAATGATATTTGGGTATGTGACAACGTTATAAAATGATATTTAGGTATGTGACAACGTTATAAAATGATATTTAAGTATGTGAAAACGTTATAAAATGATATTTGGTATGTGACAACGTTATAAAATCATATTTAGGTATGTGACAACGTTATAAAATCATATTTAGGTATGTGACAACGTTATAAAATCATATTTAGGTATGTGACAACGTTTTTTTCTGCTTTCATTTGAGGTAGGCTAATAAACTTTGATACTTGTTACAGCTTTCATTCAGCTTTCTTCACAATTACCGTAAGATTTTGTTTTCTAGCTTGTATGGTGACATTTCGTCCTCTGACTACGAGAGACACTATCGCTCGCTTCAAAACGTTTTAGTATGTTTAGAAATACCTACAACATGGTGATAAGATCACAAACAAGTGCCGTGGGAATATATCTTTTTGCTTTCCAGCTAATCGCAGACAACCCTCGTGTAGCTATGCGCCAAATTCAAAACTCATAAATATAAGTCACATTGTATAAAATGACACTTAGCCAGCACCCCAGTGGCTCAGCGGTATGCCTATGGATTTCCAAAGCTCCAAACCTGCTTTTGTGTGTTATCCTTCACCAGAAATAAAATGTTAGGTTGGTTTTCGAAATTCGTGTTATCCTTAACCTGTTTAGGTGTGTAATAGTGGAAATAATATGTTAGGTTGCTGTTCCTATTAGTGTGTTATCCTTCACCAGAAATAACATGTTAGGTTGGTGTTCTTATCCGTGTGTTATCCTTCACCAGAAATAAAATGTTATGTTGGTTTTCGAAATTCGTGTTATCCTTAACCTGTTTAGGTGTGTAATAGTAGAAATAATATGTTAGGTTGGTGTTCTTATCAGTGTGTTATCCTTCAACCAGAAATAATATGTTAGGTTGATGTTCCTATCAGTGTGTTATCCTTCACTAGAAATAATATGCTAGGTTGGTGTTCCTATCAGTGTGTTATCCTTTACCAGAAATAATATGTTAGGTTGGTGTTCCTATCAGTGTGTTATCCTTTACCAGAAATAAAATGTTATGTTGGTTTTCGAAATTCGTGTTATCCTTAACCTGTTTAGGTGTGTAATAGTAGAAATGATATGTTAGTTTGGTGTTTTTATCAGTGTGTTATCCTTCACCAGAAATAAAATGTTAGGTTGGTTTTCGAAATTCGTGTTATCCTTAACCTGTTTAGGTGTGTAATAGTAGAAATAATATGTTAGGTTTTTGTTCCTATCAGTGTGTTATCCTTCACCAGAAAGAAAATGTTATGTTGGTTTTCGAAATTGTGTTATCCTTAACCTGTTTAGGTGTGTAATAGTAGAAATGATATGTTAGTTTGGTGTTCCTATCAGTGTGTTATCCTTCACCAGAAATAATATGTGAGGTTGGTGTTCTTGTGTTATCCTTCACCAAAATAACGTGTGAGGTTGATGTTCTTATCAGTGTGTTATCCTTCACCAGAAATAAAATGTTAGGTTGGTTTTCGAAATTCGTGTTATCCTTAACCTGTTTAGGTGTGTAATAGTAGAAATAATATGTTAGGTTGGTGTTCCTATCAGTGCCTCAATCTTCTGACCATGCCTAGCGTTTCCAAAGTATTAGGTTGAGGAATAATTCGTGAGCGTTTTTAAATAATTTCATTCAAGCATTACATGCAAGACTATACAATACTTCAATGCATGAACACATTACACCCAAAACATTTATTATGATACTTTATTTCATGTAATACCTAGGTATATAGTATGCATTGTTGTAAACGAAATTGCAAGAAATTAAATGCGAAAAGCAGATGGTGTCGAAAATGCTCGATTTTGTCCACTTGACATTCCATTTAATGAGCTGAAAATGAAAGCAAAAATTAAAGACATATGAAAATCAAACACGCCATCTATTAGAGCAAGAAAGTATCTACCAAATGACATGAAATATTTTGCGAAAGCGTTTCATTTATGAATACATTTTTTTAACTTGAAAAAACGCTCACGAATTATTCCTCAACCCAATACACAACGAAGTACAGTTGAAGTAACTATTCAGGACTCTGGGGATATTCAAAGCATTAGGACTGAAAAAATTCAGGAGCTTTTCTCACATTTCTAGGTTGAACATCACAAAATTAATACGCTAAGGGATCAGTGTTTATTTTATAATTCTGTCAATTAATAATTAATTTAGAATTTTGTTTGGTTCATTTACGAAATGAATATTATTTATAAGAAGAGCCACTCCCTCAGTGGCAGAGCGAAACATCTGCGGATTTCACCGCTAGAAACCGAGTTTCGGTACCCTGGTGGGCAGAACTCAAGTAGCCCATTATGTATCTCTGTGCTTAATTGCAAACAAACAATCAATTAACTCTAACATTAGTTTCTTTTATATAATTAAGGCTTAGGAAATAGCTATTGTTTCACGGTCATTGTATAAATTCTGCATAAAAGCGTCACTGAGAGCAGATTGCGTGAATCTAAATATTACATTTAAACAGAAAAAGGATATTAAATAAGTTCTTTAATGATATTTAAGCAAAAATGCCAAATGATATCTTAGGTACTTTATTTCTATCGTCTTGTTGTTATAATTAATTAACGGACACTTATAAAAAAATAGATTTAATGTAATTATAAACAGCAAAAGTTTCAATTAATATGGTAATACACGTCCCTTAGTGACCTAATAGAAGTAATTAACCCTTGTGCTGAAACGTAAATTGTTCGAAATAATTTTGGGAATAGTAAAAATAGTCATTATTTTTGTATAATACTGAACTTAACTCATGTTATGTTCGTGTAATTTGATTAAACTGCGCTATAACAAGAACAAATATGCTTTCAAAGTTTACGTTAGGACAAAAGGGGACAACTTAAACAGTTTGAGAATTGTTAGATACTCTGAGTTTAAGAACAGCTTGAGTTAATTGACATAAGCATATTTCAAATTTTTATTCCGTCACACAGCGATTTACTTATGACGTGCCCAGTTTTCATTTGAAGCAAATATGTAAGGTTTTCTAGAAGCCACCTCGTGTTTTTTCACGAAACTAATTTTGCACAGTGGATATTTCCTAAAGAAACAAATTTAGAAAAGATTCACAACATTATCTCGTCTCACAGTTTCTACAAAGAACTTTATTTTTTTAAATGAATAAACCTTATACTATAATGCCCCCCCCCTTCAGGGGAGTACAGTCATGTATTTGTCTGCGGACTCACACCGCTAAAAACCGAGTTTCGATACTCGTGGTGGGCAAAGCACAGAGAACCCATTGTGTAACTTTATTATTAATTCAAAAACAACAATTATGCTTAATGACATGTATATATATTTATATACACGTATATTCATTTTGATAAACATGAGGTTCTTCGACTGGAGCTTAAACAGGGTCTGGTTTAGGTTTTATTTTGTATTGATTCAAGACATAATATACTTCTTACCAGTTTATTGTATCAAACTGAGATCATTTATTTAAAAGTTACCTTTGAACTCGAATGTATAGAGACAGTTTGCTGTTAATTAAAATATCTTAACAATTGTGCCTTCACCTGTAATAATTATAAAATGAGATGCAATATTGTTCGCGTTGAGTAATATATATACTCTTCAAAACAAGAAACGCAAAAGGGATATTTTTGTTATTTTAAAGAGAAATATATGTAATAACGTTACAAGCTCAGAGTATGTGATGTTACATGTGTTAAGGCACTGATTGTCAGACCAAAATGACAATAAAAGTTGTGCACTTTGAAAACGGAGGAAAACATCGGATTTTTTGCCAAAAAGCATGCGTGTCCAATAAATTTGTTTGAGAGATCTGCATGTTCTGCAAGTGCAACATGTACAAAATCCCTATAAAAGTGACAGGTTATCGGTTTCCATAGCTCAGTGTTAAGCCACCGACACGCAATACAGTTACGCCAAGACTGACTGAAGCACAACGCAACAACGCCATTGGTCGTTTGGAAGCAGGCGAATCTCGATCAGATGTTGCCAGAGCTGTGAATGTCCACCCAAGCACCATCACAAAACTATGGAATCGTCACCAACAACATGGATCAATTTGTGACCGTCCACGATCTGGCAGACCTCGTGTGACCACGCCCGCACAAGATCGCAACATCCGGTTACGTCACCTTCGGGATAGGACCACCACTGCGACGTCTACTGCCTCAATCATACCAGGGCTGCGTAGGATTTCCGATCAGACCGTACGCAACCGTCTTCGTGATGCAGGAATCCGACCTCGACGTCCAGTCAGAGGCGTCATCCTCACCCAGCAACATCGTCAAGCACGGCTGCAGTTGACTAGGGCACATCGGGTTTGGCCTCATCGACGATGGAGGCATGTTTGGTTCAGCGATGAATCACGTTTTATGCTTCTTAGGCAGGATGGAAGAACCCGTGTTTACCGTCGTCGAGGTGAACGTTTTGCAGCACACTGTGTGCAGGATGTTGACAGATTTAGTGGTGGCAGCGTCATGATGTGGGCTGCCATCGCCTACAATGCCAGAACAGACCTTTTGCACATTCGAGGGAATCTTACGGCTCAACGATACGTCGACGAAATTCTTAGGCCCCATGGTGAACGTCAACGACGTTTTTCAACATGACAACGCCCGTCCTCACACAGCCCGACTCACCACTGACTTCTTGAGACACCACAACATCAACGTTCTTCCCTGGCCCTCCAGATCACCAGATTTAAACGCCATCGAACATCTTTGTGACGAGTTGGACCGACGTCTACGACGGCGACAACCTCAACCGCAGACTCTACCTCAGCTTGCAGCAGCTTTGCAGGCTGAGTGGACAGCCATTCCACAGGATGTGATTCGTCATCTCATCGCTTCCATGGGCAGGAGATGCCAAGCAGTTATTGATGCTCACAGGGGGCATACTCGTTATTGACGTTGAGTGACGTTAAACTTCAACTAGTGAGCGTGGACTTTTGCAGACTTTGATGTTCAGCAGTGAATGTGCAAAGTTTTACACATGTCATACAGAACTACCCGGAATAAACTTGTTAACAATTTGTCTCATATTTTGCCTTTTGCGTTTCTTTTTTTTTTTTTTTTTTGAAGAGTATATTTATGATCACAATGAACGCCCGAGTTTACTATTAGTAATGATGCTATATCATACATAACTTTACATCCTAAATAACTGGCCCACTTTACCATTACTAATGATGTTAAATCACATATAACTTTAAGAACTCCCCCTTTACCATTACTAATGATATTAAATCACATATAACTTTATGAACGCTCCACTTTACCATCAGTAATGATGTTAAATCATACTTTACTTTATAAACGCCCCACTTTACCATTACTAATGATGTTAAATCATATATAACTTTATGAACGCCCCTCTTTACCTTTACTGGTGATACTGAATCGCCTATAATTTTAAGTCAAGGCTGTTCACTTGACACAGTTGTATCACCCATTACTAAAATTATTGTTACATATTTTATTAAATTTTATTTAATAGAATTACTACAAGAACCACCTTATTGCAAACTGATGGCAAAATCATATTGAAAAAGGGAGGCCTCTAAAAGTCATCCTTCATAGGGTTTAACAGATTGATGTTTTTTGTTTAATTTCGCGCTCAGCTACACGAGGTCTATCTTCGATAGCCGTCCCTAATTCAGCCGTGTAGGACTAGAGGGAACATAGCTAGTCATCACCACTCACTGCCAACTCTTGTACAAACGAATAACGAGACTGAGCGTAACATTATAACGCCTCATGGCTTAAAGGACGAACATGTGTGGTGTGACGGGGATTCGAACCCGCGACTCTCAGAGTAGGAATCGAGTGCCTTAACCACCTGGCCATGCCGGGACCGTGTGAAAGTGAATCAAGAATAAAGATCATTGTAAACTAATGATTGAGATTCGCAAACTGGCTGTTCACAGGGAAAATAAACTGCAACAGAACAGACTTTTCCTTATAATCAAGATATATTTACGGAATTTCGAAATTAAGTATCTTCGTTTTGTACGATCCATCGCCGAAATATTGTCACATGAAAACATTGCACACAGTACAGAAGAATTTTATGGGATTTAGTATGGCTCGTATGGACTGTACTTTTTTAGTTTAATGATTTTGTAAAAGTGGTAGTGTTTCACCTTCGCAACTGGAGGAGCACCACAGGACACCATTATAAAGTGCTGGATCAAAATTAACACAATATTTATTACGATCTTTGAAATATTGAATTAATTGAACTGTTGCAACTTTTGTTTTATTTTACTTATTCCTCTAACATTTAGTTCACATCTTGGAAAAGGATCATGTTTTCATTTGCATCACGAAACCTCTCAACATTTTTATGACAGAGATGTCCACTAGATGGCGCTAATACTGAATTAGAAAGTTAATGTAAGCTATAATTCAGAATTTAATACTTGTATCTAGAATACAGTTTCTGCTAAAATAGAGGAGTTTATGTATAAAAAAAATCACACGAGTCACAAAGTTTTTTTGTGTTCGAGATAAAATTTGAATTGACGACGTCAGATAACCTGGTGGTTAGGGTCGCAATCTGAGGGTCTCGGGCTCGAATCTCGACACCGAACATGCTCGTCCACTCAGCCGCGGATGCGTTATAATGTTACGATAAAGCCCATTATTCGCTGGTAAAGCGTGTCTTTAGTCTTAGCGTTGGTGACTGGTGCGTTTGACAAGCTGTGTTCCCTATACCTTATCAGTACTAAATTAAGAATGGCTAGCGAAGATATCCTTCGATTACCTTTGCATAAATTCAACTAGAAACAAACAAACAACGCTGGTCTGACTTAGTCCTTGACAAGTTGTTATTCTTGTGAACAGTAGAGACACTTTTGTCGGTTGTATAGTTTGTATATTGTATTTGCATAACCACTGAAACCTCTGAAACGCATACTTACAATGTTTTCAGTATCCCTGTATCTTATAACTTTAGTTTGGGCCGGCATGGCCAGGCGGTTAAGGCACTCGACTCGTAATCTGAGGGTCACGGGCTAGAATCCTCGTCAACGCCAAACATGCTCACCATTTCAGCTATGGGGACGTTATATGTGACGGTCAATTCCACTATTCGTTTGTAAAAAAGAGTAGTCCAAGTAGTGGCGATGACTAGCTGCCTTCTCTTTAATCTTACACTGTTACATTAGGGACGGCTAGCGCAGATAGTCCTCGTGTAGCTTTGCGTGGGGATTAACAACGCTAAAATCAGGGTTTCGATTCCCCTCAGTGGGCTCAGCAGATACCCCGAACAAACAAGCTTTTGTTTACGCTTCTCCACCCTGTACTTCCAATTTGGGTTAAAAGAAGAGTCGATAACTGACATAAACTATGTAATACCATGTTGAATAGCACTCTGCAGAAAGGTCATGGCACGTAAATTTTGGCCCCGTCCAGGACACACAGAGTTAACAAAAATTATTTTTACAAAAGTAATATCTTTGTCTTTTTATACAGTAATTTTGGTTTATTGTTTATTGTTAGTTTTTTAACTATTACAACAATATTTAAATTTCAGATGTTTGTCTTTAAATATACAAGAAACCTTTCAGCAGAAATAACGTTTAGATTCTCTACTTTTTTAAATTTTCAGTAGTTTCTCTTTTGTATGACATAATCTAGTCCATTTTCAATATGGATTATTCATATTATCATGGTTTGCTTGCCTGCAAACGTTCCTAATGGAAATTTAACAATAATAAAACTATAATACGTTTTCCTGTCGTTCTGAACCGTGGTTTTATATCCTGTAGTAGACGTGAGACTTCTAGAAAACTTACACAGCAATAATATTTCAAATATGTATGTATAAATAAAACGAAGCCTGATATTTTATTTGTAATTATTCATACATTTATTCATATCTCGGCACATTTTACTCACATTCAGTGAATGGGTTATTCGATTTAACCTTTTAAGCTCATATTTCGATATGTCCTTTTTTATTTTCGAGGTTCGAAAAGAAATTGTTAAAAAATCCATGTCTTTATTAATTAAATATGTGTGTTCGTTTATGTTTGTGCAAAGCCAAACAATGGCCTATTTGCGATCTTTCTACCTCGGAGAATCGAGCTTTGAATTTTAGAGTTATAAGTCCTTAAGCCGTCCGCTGATTCACGAGGGACGTCGATTAAATGTAAATATTTGTGTACTAATATTCAGCATATGACTACATATCTGTAATATTGTCGTAGAAAATGGATTGCTTCCAAGACGAAATTCATGTCCTTTTCACAAAAGGACATATTAGTGTAAAGGTAGAAGCTTAAATTAAGTATTTCAAACATACGTTCTAATACGTTTCTGAATGTTCAATCAGTAAATAATGAAAACTTGAAAATACGTCAAGCTTTTGATTGATCAGTGTTAAAAACGTTTAAAGTAATTATTATGTTACTTTTTGTCATGGTTTTATCATGCTACAAGATTAGTATATTTAAAACAATCCGCACGATTAGATTTGAATAATTTTTCAATTACAACTGATCGCACTCGAATTTATTTTCAAAACTTTAGTTAACAAAAGTTTGAAATTCGGTTTCAATTTAAAACATGGCGATCCATTAAATGGACACCAAACATGCTCGTCATTTCAGCCGTGGGAGCGTTATAAAGTAACAGTTAATCCCACTATTCGTTGGTAAAAGAGTAGCCCAAGAGTTGGCGGTGGTTGGCGATGACTAGTTGCCTTATCTCTAGTCTTACACTGCTAAATAAGGAACGGCTTGCTCAAATAGCCCTCGTGTAGCTTTGCGTTAAAATTCAAAACAAGCAAACTATTAAATAGCTTTTATAAAGTTATATTCAAAAATTGCTTTTATTTTCAGGTAAAAAGCCAGCTTGATTTTTATTCTGCTTCACTAGGCCTAGTTTGTATCTTTAAAACGAACACGGGTTTATTAGGGATAATGGATTATCAGAGAGGAAAGGTCTGAAGTTATCTTCACTATACTGTGATCACTAAACATTAAAGGATACACTGAAGTTATAATAAAATACATTTGAGATTTCACTGAGTACTTTGTCTTGCTACATTTACTTTTCTAAATCTCAACGTCCCGAGTTTGGTATAAAGTTATTTCTAATGTCTTAAGCACATCGAGATTACTGGCTAAAATATCAGATTTGGCTAATGAATTTGTGACACCTAAATTTGGGTTTGTCAAAAAAAAAAAAAAAAAAAAGACACGTCCTTAAAGAGAAATTAATTAATTAACAGAAAACAAAATTGAGCGCTTGTTCCTCCTAATTTATGAAAATATTTTAAAACGATATTTTTCTTTTTATGTGGTTGATGTCAGAGAGTAACGGTCTAATGCGAAACATGATGGGATTTTATTTGTGACTATATCTCGAATTTCCCATAAAATGCGGTTCAGAGGTGCTTTTATTTAACTGTTTTTGAGTTTAATATTTTGCTAATCCTTGAATCTAAACTTGTTGTTGAAGGATTCGTGGAAATAATAAAGTTGGTAAAACATAGCAATGAAATCTATGCTTAACTAAGCTTCGTAGTAGCATTAAGGCTTAAATATAGCATTTAGGCTTAAGAGTAGCATTAAGGCTTAAGATGAGTACCGAAAGACTATTAAAAAAAAAAAGTTAGAACTATCATGTTCCAAATATTCTTCCCACGACAGTGATTTTAACAGAGGAAGTCCATAATAGAGAAAAAATGGAAGCCCAGTAAACGATACGAAAGGCTTAATAATTCGAAAAAGCGTCATCTGTCAGTGAGGCAGGAAATTAAAAGGTAAGAGATGATCCCGCAAAGAACCTTATCGATTGAACGAAGAAAAGAGTCCGAGAAAGTCATTTGGAGATTCAGCTCACAAGAATGAGAAACGCTGATGGAATGTAATGGAGGGGTTTGTATGTTAATACATGCTTTATGTTATATCACGATTCGTGCATCCATAGCTATATCATTTTACGCATAAAGTAACAATAAAAAAATGAAATTATATTTATCAAACTTATTTTATGTAACGGTTTCCTAAGAAAAGAGAACTGGATGAAAAATATATTCACAATATTGTTGGACCCACTTAAAGAAACACTGGACCCATCGCAATGTGAGGAGTATTTTATTTTTTTAATTTCGCGCAAGCTACTCGAGGTCTATCTCTGCTAGCCGTCCCTAATTTAACAGTGTAAGACTAGAGGGAAGGCAGCTAGTCATCACCGCCCACCGCCTACTCTTGGGCTACTCTTTTTACCAACGAATAGTGGGATTGACCGTAACATTATAACGTCCCCAGGGATCAAAGGGCGAGCATTTTTGGTGCTACCGGGATTCGAACCCGCGACCCTCGGATTACGAGTCAAACGCCTTAACGCGCTTGGCCATGCAGGGCCCGAGTAAGAAACAAACTGTTTAGAAAAAATGGAGTTACAGTCCTGAAAAATATGTAAGTTGCTATCGTTCGGTGTGGTTTGTTGGTGTGTGTTCACAAAAGGTCGTGATAACTGCTTGAAAACACCTTAGGTGTGAAAACAAGTTACACCAACAAATGATTCCGCTTGTAACTTGGAGGAATTAAATCCCAAATGTTCGCCATTCTCACACCGGTGTTAAGTTTGTTTGGAACTAAGCACAAAGCTATACAATCGGCTATGAGTGCTCTGTTCTCTACGGGTATCGGAACCTAGTTTTTAACGGTGTGAGTGCGCAGACATTCCGCTGTGCCAATGGGGTGGTGCATCGATAAGAATATTATAGTAAACAGTTATTCATAAATTAGCTTTTTATGGTTAGTGTTTGGGATGACAGTTGTTAAAACACAATTCATGGCGTAGCTAAGTAAGGAATGAATATTTGTACACACATTTAGATGTTAAGATGTGTGAACATTTTCAGGAGAGATACAAACTGAGAATTTTTACACACTAGTTATTATGCAAGAAGTAGCTGAAATCTAAAAGGAATAGACATGTATTTGAAAATCCTAATGCATGAACTACAAATGAAGATATACATACATACAGCTTACGTCTATTAACAACTGTACATTGTTCGTTTATTTCTTTTTGAACTTCACGCAAAGCTACACCAGGGCTATCTGCGGCGACCGTCCCTAGTTTAGCAGTGTAAGACTGGGGGAAAGTCAACTTGTCATCACCATCCACCGTTAACTCTTAGGCTCCTCTTTTATCAATGAATAGTGATTGACCGTAACATTATAATACCCTCACGGCTGAAAGAGCGAGAATGTTTGGTGTGATGGGGATTCGAATCCGCAACCCTCATATTGCAAGTCGAGAGCCCTAACCAGTTGGCAACGCCGGACCGAACAGTAAATATTCATAAAAAACTTGATGCAGTAACACAAGTTCAATCCCTCGGTGGACTAGGCAGATAACTCGACGTGACTTTGCTATAAGAAAAAACACACACATACAAGTTCAAAAAATTGTAAAAAAATGTTTAGGATAATATGATATCTAATGTAGTACAGGAATGTTGACCAAAAAACCTTCTAATAGAAATGTGAACATGGTTGATAAGTATTATTTATATTCCCATTAAATTCTGCAAAATTAGTGACCAGTCTTCACGTAGGGTCACGGTCAGCTTGGTTAGCTTATCCAAGGATACTCCCAAATGCGTTTGATTTGTTTCAGGTTTTTAGAAAACAATGATATTTTAATTCCTTTGAACCGAAGACATTCGCCCACAGTCCTGGTACAATATGATTTGTCATTGTTGGCGGTTAGGATAAAATAATCGTACTAGGACTAGTTCGAGTATGCACAATGTTGAATAATGTTTTAGTTCATTAATTGAGCCACGTTGCATGTAAGCCATTGGCATCTGTGGGGTTCGTAATGGAGATCTGTGTTCCATCAATAACAAACCATTCAGTACATGTTCTCCAAATTCTACAATGTTCGGAATCACTCTTCAAACTGGGTACTGATTCGTTAGTTAACAGAACATTGGACCAACTAGCGACTGAGATGTTACTGACGTCACTTTTCTTTTTTTCACTGAACGTTGAGACCTTAATGGAACACAAACTTCGATCCCATGAAGTTTATTTGTAAAAATCTGTGTGGTTGTTTGAACATCGCAGCCCAAATACAGTTGTTTTAAAATAGTTATCTTGTTATCACTATGGCCAATTGTAATATTTATCGCCCTTGCGTCACTACTGTGATCGAAGGGCGACCTGTCTTAGGCCTAGTAGAAACAGTTTTGTTTGTTTGTTTGTTTTTGAATTTCGCACAAAGCTACTCGAGGGCTATCTGTGCTCGCCGTCCCTAATTTAGCAGTGTAAGACTAGAGGGAAGGCAGCTAGTCATCACCGCCCACCGCCGTCTCTTGAGATACTCTTTTACCAATACCAATGGATAGTGGGATTGAACGTCACATTATAGCGCCCCCACAGCTGAAAGGGCGAGCATGTTTGATGTGACGGGGATTTGAACTCGCGACCCTCAGATTGCGAGTCGCACTCCTTAACACGCTTGGTCATGTCGGGCCGAGTAGAAACAGTTCTCTTGTTTATAAAATGTCTCCACATTCGCCACGCTAGGCAGCACTCCAAATCAGAACACGAAATGCTCCGACTCTATGTTGCTCCAATTACTCTTCTCTTTAGACTTGTTCTCTAAACATGATCTATTGCGTTAGATTGTGGTAAAAACACAAACCGATTAGTTTAGTAATCACGAAAACTTGTGAAAGCAAGTAAAACGTAACAAATAATATCACTGCTGTATAGCAAATCTGTATAAGCAATGTATTTCTCACACGCCTACATTAACAAAGAAACAGCAGTTGGCTAAACGGCAACCCAGAAACTATGGGCGACCACCACGAATGCTATTTCCACAACATTTAGGCCCGGAATGGCCAGGTGGTTAAGGTACTCGACTCATAATTTGAGGGTCGCGGGTTCGAATCTCCGTCGCACTAAACATACTCACTCTTTCAGCCGTGGGGGCGTTATAATGTGACGGTCAATCCCACTATTCGTTGGTAAAAGAGTAACCCAAGAGTTGGCGGTGGGTAGTGATGACTAGTTGCCTTCCCTCTAGTCTTACACTGTAAAATTAGGGACGGCTAGCGCAGATAGCCCTCGTGTAGCTTTGCGCAAAATTTAAACCAAACCAAAATCTGCGACATTTATCTTATATTTATGAAAAAACAAACGCAAAACAACTCTACATAACTGAACTACATCTTCACAAAACCACGAGGAAGCTTTTTCTTTTTAAAAGTTCTAGAGTACAAAAAAAAATCCCTTAAGTGTGGTTTCATCTTGTGGTGCAGTGATATTGTCTTGTTTGTCCAATATTGTTCCCCTCCGCCTTGATCAAGACAATTTAATATAGATTAATGTATTATTTTCTCTATTGTTTAGCTTCTGGAAGATCGCTGTGTAATGAGCGGCTCCTGAGGAAAATCCTCGACGGCTAATATTGAAATATGTTATGTCTTGAGACTTAGTTGTGAAAATGTTGTTGACCACACGAGTCATTTATGTTTCGCTTCTATCATAATCAATCAGTGAATTCGTTTCACCAGCACATTGATATAAAGAATTAAAACTCGTCTTTTTTTCGAAGGATGAGACCTAATCAATGGTAAAGAGGAAATGTACACACACACGAGGTGCATGTAGGGAAAATCTATTTTTTATTAGTGTATTATACAATTAATCCCGTAGTTAAGTCGTACTATTATTCAATAAAGAGCAACAAAATCACTTATCGAAATATGATCCTCGAAACTGTCAACAGGACATTCGTAAATATGTTGTTACTTTTAAATTTGAATGAATAAATTTAACTATTTCGTGGATGTTAAATAAAGATGTTATTATAGAGATAAACAGTGGTTTAAGAATGAGGTAAACAATGCATGCAAAAATTAACCGGTAACACTCGCAAACGAAGAAATGATATAATAACAGCTATATGGATAAAGGGAAAACAGACGTGGGTGTATATATATAAGGGATGAAAGAACAACAGAACTGGATGGGTGTTGATGACAGGTTGATGGATTAAAGTTAGAAAGATGTCAAAAAACCTTGACAACTGGATTGAAAAAAAAAAATGTATTATCTGATAAACATCAAATTAATGGGTAACTGGACCAGTGATTGTGAAGTACAGAAGGTGCTGACAAGTGAGGCTTTAAAGCAGTTGTAAACAGAAGAAGCCAATAGTATAACTAATTAAATGGTTCGGTTTGTTTCCTGACAATAGATAATCAGATAATTACAGCAAGAGCAAAAACTGAATAATTAGCGCGTGGGAAAATTAATAAAATTGGAACAAAATATTTAATTTTAACTGAGGCAACAGGGCGATAAATATTGTTGTATAAGAACTCATGAGAAACACACTTGCAGATGAAAAAAAGAGTGGTTAGTCAAATTGCAACCAGTGTGGCAAACAGCGAAACTGGGTGGTGATTATAAAGATAATCAGGCCCGGCATGGCCAGGTGGTTAAGGCACTCGACTCGTAATTTGAGGGTCGCTGGTTCGAATCCCAGTCATATCAATCATTCTCGCCCTTTCAGCTGTGGAGGTTTTATAATGTTACGACCAATCCCACTATTCGTTGGTAAAAGAGTAGCCCAAGAGTTGGCGGTGAGTAGTGATGACTAAGTGCCTTCCCTCTAGTCTTACACTGCTAAATTTGGGACGGGTAGCGTAGATAGCCCTCGTGTAGTTTTGCGAGAAAATTCAAAACAAGCGAAACGAAACCAAAATGATCAGGTGTTTACCATACCTGAAACCATTTGTATTCCTTAACGGATCATCTCAACTCTAGACAGTTGAGTCCTTTAGTGCATACGTTGTAGTATTAATTTTAACAGTGATTTAACCGACGTTATTAGGATGAGGTATTGCGAAAACTTTCGTTATGAAACTTTATTTGTGTGAGAACGTCACGACACTAGTGTTCAACCAGACACTTAAACTTCATGTCTATATTTCCACATTGTATTCTAATCAAGTGAATTATGCAGACTGAATGTATACAAAGCGCCATCCGTGGATCTTAACAAGAAAAGAAATGTTAATAAAAGACAATACAGCTTGTTCTTTCTAACATATACTGATCTTTATTTATGTCGTGTGACCTAATGGTTATGGTGTGTGTTTTCTTACAGCATAGCTACATCGAGCTATCTGCTGAGCCTACCGAGGGGAATCGAACCTATGATTTTAGCTTTGTAAATCCGTAGACTTACCGATGTACTAGTGGGGTGCAATGGTTATGATGCTCGACTCTCAAACTGCGGAGCAAGGGACCAAAACTTGTCGCTGAAAATGTTTGATCTTTTAGTTATGGGAGGTGGTATTATAGTAATGGCCAATCCCAATATTAGTTGGTCAAGAGTAGCCCAAGAGTTGCCGGCGAGTGGCACTTACTAGCTGCCTTTAACCTGAAGTAAATCTTCAAAATTAGGGATGGCTAAAGTGGTTAGCATTTGATTCGATCTGTGTGAAAATTCTACAAACAAACAAAATAAACAAGTTTATTTTATATAGTTAGACAATGTTCTGTCCTTGTTTATACAAACGTAAGTCAACCGAGAAACATTTACATTAAGCTCTGAACAAAGCGATGTGAACCTTATTTCAGCTTTAACTGTTTAGGTCGTATCTGCAAAACAATATAACAATAATCATTCATGTACTGAACGTTTATCCTGCCAGTTGTGTGCATTAATTAAAAATAAATCAAATTACATTAAAAAAGAACAGAGTTTCGAAAAAGTCAGGAAAAGGTAACTGTCTGAGGACGTATCCGATGTTTTCTTAGTGAGGGGCTATAAAGAAAGCAACGAAACAATTCAATGTTCTTGTATTTATGATCCGAACATTTGGGATTTCAGATGTAATAAAACACAAAAAATCCAGATCTGAACTACACAGGAAAATACAACAGTAACTGTACGAAATGAAAGCTGTTTTGGTATTGTTGGCCACTCATTAATGTTTATCAATAATCGATAATGCCTTACGAAAGGTTTAAACTTCTGTTAAGTGGTAACATCTGGGTCAGTTATTTTCCATGCACCACAATTTTGTTTCGTCTTTGGACATTATAAATAGGTTGAAAACATTGATATAAAATGACATTTAAGTGTGTGACAACGTTATAAACTGACAGTTAGGTATGTGACAACGTTATAAAATGATATTTAGGTATGTGACAACATTATAAAATGATATTTAAGTGTGTGACAACGTTATAAAATGATATTTAAGTATGTGACAACGTTATAAAATGATATTTAGGTATGTGACAACGTTATAAAATGATATTTAGGTGTGTGACAACGTTATAAAATGATATTTAAGTATGTGACAACACTATAAAATGATATTTGGGTATGTGACAACGTTATAAAATGATATTTAGGTATGTGACAACGTTATAAAATGATATTTAAGTATGTGAAAACGTTATAAAATGATATTTGGTATGTGACAACGTTATAAAATCATATTTAGGTATGTGACAACGTTATAAAATCATATTTAGGTATGTGACAACGTTATAAAATCATATTTAGGTATGTGACAACGTTTTTTTCTGCTTTCATTTGAGGTAGGCTAATAAACTTTGATACTTGTTACAGCTTTCATTCAGCTTTCTTCACAATTACCGTAAGATTTTGTTTTCTAGCTTGTATGGTGACATTTCGTCCTCTGACTACGAGAGACACTATCGCTCGCTTCAAAACGTTTTAGTATGTTTAGAAATACCTACAACATGGTGATAAGATCACAAACAAGTGCCGTGGGAATATATCTTTTTGCTTTCCAGCTAATCGCAGACAACCCTCGTGTAGCTATGCGCCAAATTCAAAACAAACGAGCTCTCCAGTTGATTTGTTTGTCTTGTCTTTTTGCCGCAAATCTGCTCAATGGGATACTTTTGCTCTGTATACTATGGAGAATCGAACCCCGAATTTTAAGTTTGTAAGTCTTATTAGTGACCAATCAGGGAACTTTCAGTAAAAGGAAAAAATACTAACTGTATTTGTAACTGATACAACAAATGAAAATGTATTTGTAACTGATACAACAACTGATATTTAATATTTTTACTGAGCGAACGTATATGGTGTAATATGTTACTATTTAACTACTGCGAGTCCTAAAAACGTGCTGTGTCGCCCTATTCTTCTAGGTGATTGGATTGAGAAATGTTTATTCTAATGATACTAGAACAGGCTTGGCATGGCCAGGTGGGTTAAGGCGTGCGACTCGTAATCTGGGGGTCGCGAGTTTAAATCCCCGTCACATCAAACATGCTCGCCCTTTCAGCCGTGGGGGCGATATAATGTAACAGTCAATCCCACTATTCGATGGTAAAAGAGTAGCCCAAGAGTTGGCGGTGGGTAGTGATGACTAGCTGCCTTCCCTCTAGTCTTACACTGCTAAATTAGGGACGGCTAGCGCAGATAGCCCTCGAGTAGCTTTGTGCGAAATTAAAAAACAAGAAGACAGTAGAACAATCTCAATCATCATTTCATTATCAGAATAAACATTTTAATTATAGTTTAAATTTTAATGTATGCAGTTTTCTTTAACTAAAATGATGCGACTTCCTAAACGAGAATGGATATATCAACAGTTTTTTATCTATTTTTAACGAAGACAGACGAGATCGTTTAATAGATCCATGTATACTACAGCGTATGTTAAAATAAAACCATTTGTACGCAAATCAGAAACTTCGGTGATAATCAGTGACGAAGTAAGGACTAAGTGGAATGGCATGCATCATTACTACACTTGTACATTGTTAGTAGGTGGTATAACCTACCGAAATGTATCATTTTGGGGAATTGTATGCGATAACCTTTTCTGGTGCAAAATATGCATACGCTCAGATCTTAAGAATTTGTTCAGTTTGGAAATTTAGAATTTCCTGATGAAGTATCCATTTTATTTAATGGCATAGGTATATGGATCAACTTGAGCCATCAGAACCATCCAGAAAGAGACCCGTGACAAATCTTAAGTCAGCTGCGATAAGCAATATGCGGCGTTTTGTAACAGGTGAGTATCTACGAACACACAGTTCAATGTTAAAACCTGTCCACGTATTCCGGGAAAAGTATATATCATATTCAAGAAGGATTTTTATCTAGCAGAGCAAAACAAGTCACGTGACAGAAATTTCTTCAACAATACATTTGTTCAACCATCGTATACCTCAAAAAGCTGGTATTTTTTACTGTTTCATAAGTTTGTTTTGTTTGTTTTGAATTTCGCACAAAGCTACTCGAGGGCTATCTGTGCTAGCCGTCCCTAATTTAGTAGTGTAAGACTAGAGGGAAGGCAGCTAGTCATCACCACCCACCGCCAACTCTTGGGCTACTCTTTTACCAACGAAAAATGGGATTGACCGTCACGTTATAACGCCCCCACGGCTGGGAGGGCGAGCATGTTTGGCGCGACTCGGGCGAACCGGCGACCCTCAGATTACGAAGCGCACGCCTTAACGCGCTAGGCCATGCCAGGCCCTGTTTCATAAGATGTGCCGTTCAATTCACCAGACTATGGATTTCTGGGCTGTCAAAATATTGAAACAGGCGTTGGGAAATCGTCGTTTTTATACACTAGATGACGTATGAAAAGCCTGAAAGGAGCAATAGTATCATTTTGACATGAGAAACGTAAGATGGAGCTTTTTATAATGAAAATTATGTCACATGCTTATTGTCAAGATGCACGACCGTCAGATAGAACGTGACCGGACGTGATGACTTTGACTAAAACGACATTATGAGGCTCCAAATTATTGTTAATACAACGTTATAAGCATGTGTACGGTAAGGTAAAGATACTAAGTAGGAGAAGAGAAAAGAACGATCATATTGTATATATCTATTCATTTTATATACCTATTTTTTGTTTCTGTTTTGTTTCCATGATATTAAATCAGAGGAAATATACATCTGGATATTGCCGTAACAACTATGCGTATCGCTAGTTACTGGGTCACAGAGTTACTTTTGTTTCTGTGAGTAACTTTGATGTAATGTAGACTCAGTAAGTCGTGAAAGAAATAAATTGAGAGTTCAAAAAGTTCTGTATAAGTCGTATAACTAATCGACATCCGATACCGAAAAACAAACGAAAGCGAAAGAAGCGATAGATGTTTACGTCTTTTTTATTTTATCTGAATTTCCAAAATAGTTTCTTGCTTTAAGATTTTTGTTTCGTTTTTTATATCAGGATGAAAAAAAACATATTTTTTTATTTTATAAACATTTTATCGAGCACTTGAATACAATGTTTGTAATACATTTCTTCTTGCTTTGTTTGGTGCTCTTAAATTAAAACATTTTCACTCACTTATAATGTTATGTTCCACATAAACTACACAGGATACACTTCTTTTATGCTTATAAAGATTAAAATTAAACTACATATTAATTACCTATATGTGTGTTTTAAAATAAATGTGCTCTTTTCAAATATTTTCATACAAGATGCACCGTAGACAAATGTGTTATTTAAGACGAACGGAAATTGTGTTCCCCCAAATACAGGCTTGTATTAACAACAATATCCATGATCGTTTAACAATATAAACGACATAAATGACGCGCGGTTTTCAGTTAAATATTGTTTTACTATTGTTGTGTCGTCACAATACACGTTTCTCATGTTCAGGTAAATTGTACAATACTGAACACGAAAACTGTGCTCCAGATATTATATTAATGTTCTGTTATGAGACCACAGTCATCGAGTTTTTCTATTACGTTTTGTATATAATAGACTCTTGTGACAGTATTACAGTGCCGTAAAATAACAATTCTCCAGACAAACATTATATATTTTGTTCATTCATTTCATACAAAATAAGGAAAGGATCAAATTTCTAAATCTCAAAATGATCATGCGCATCTTTTATATATGTAAATTTTTCTTTTACGTTTTCTGTGTAATAGATGTGACAGTTAAATAGGACGTTTTTCAAATTAAGTTTTTTGTCTCATGTACAGCCCATAATTGTACATATTGTATTATATTTACATATTTCTTGATATTTTAACAAGTGTATTTATTTTATTGTTAAGTGAAAAGCTACACAAAGGGCTATCTGTGCTATGACTCCACATGTATCAAAACACGATTTTTTGTGTGTTTACTTTGAGGTTTAGTCACACTTTAGATAGTTGTTAATGCTCCTAGTAGTGGATTTATAATAACTGGAAACAATAATTATTGTTAATAAATCTACTTTTTATTCGAGATCTGATCTGAGCAATAATGTGCAGCAAATTAAACGACTCAGCAAAAAATTTACTTAAAAGTTTCTCTTCCAAAACTTGTAACAATGAAATTCACACGATTTTGGAACCTCACCACGTTGTTACGGCCTATCTCATCACATATGGTAAATCTCAGTCTGAAGGCAATACGTCTCGACAGTAGCCACACAGCATAGTGTTTATTACGAAATGCCTTCTTGTTAGGATGTCATGAAAAAGTATATATCATAATGCCATTTAACCTATATAAGTGTGCAAAGCCTTTATGTAAGGATGCCAGGGAAAAGCATATATCATAATGCCATTCAACCTATATAAGTGTGCCAAGCCTTTATGTAAGGATGCCAGGAAAAGCATATATCATAATGCCATTCAACCTATATAAGTGTGCCAAGCCTTTATGTAAGGATGCCAGGGAAAAGCATATATCATAATGCCATTCAACCTATATAAGTGTGCCAAGCCTTTATGTAAGGATGCCATGGGAAAAGCATATATCATAATGCCATTTAACCTATATAAGTGTGCCAAGCCTTTATGTAAGGATGCCATGGAAAAAGCATATATCATAACGCCATTTAACCTATATAAGTGTGCCAAGCCTTTATGTAAGGATGCCATGGAAAAAGCATATATCATAACGCCATTTAACCTATATAAGTGTGCAAAGCCTTTATGTAAGGATGCCATGGGAAAAGCACATATCATAATGCCATTTAACCTATATAAGTGTGCCAAGCCTTTATGTAAGTATGCCATGGGAAAAGCATATATCATAATATCATTCAACCTATATAAGTGTGCAAAGCCTTTCTGTAAGGATGCCATGGGAAAAGCACATATCATAATGCCATTCAACCTATATAAGTGTGCCAAGCCTTTATGTAAGGATGCCATGGAAAAAGCATATATCATAACGCCATTTAACCTATATAAGTGTGCCAAGCCTTTATGTAAGGATGCCATGGGAAAAGCATATATCATAATGCCATTTAACCTATATAAGTGTGCCAAGCCTTTATGTAAGGATGCCATGGAAAAAGCATATATCATAACGCCATTTAACCTATATAAGTGTGCCAAGCCTTTATGTAAGGATGCCATGGAAAAAGCATATATCATAACGCCATTTAACCTATATAAGTGTGCAAAGCCTTTATGTAAGGATGCCATGGGAAAAGCACATATCATAATGCCATTTAACCTATATAAGTGTGCCAAGCCTTTATGTAAGTATCCCATGGGAAAAGCATATATCATAATATCATTCAACCTATATAAGTGTGTCATGACGATGGACTCCCATCAGAAGTCCTGTTTTCCATTATTCTTTGATTTCCAATATCACTAAATACAATAAATATCATAAACACGTCTTCATATTCGTACTATATGAATAATTTCATTTACCATTCTCCAAAGAGATTCATTTTTGGTTGTACTATTGACAAAACATCTGAAAATTTCAAAATGTAGTTCTGATACACTCTGTTTGACTGCAAAGTTATTCCAACTTTGTTCTTTAAGTCATTTGTTGATTTCAATATTCAAAGTCATTTTAATATAACTTATCAATCTTCTGTATATCGTTATAATCACGTAATTAACCAACATGTGTCAAAACACACACACACATATATATGTGTGTGATTCTAAATTATCTTAGCACAAGAAAAAGGTACACTTATATCCGCTAGTTTAATTAACAGACGTAGGTGATTTTAGAAAATATATTTTGTACCTTATTTTCTGTTTATTTCAATACGTTATTATTTGGTTATTATTTGTAATAATATATTCACTTAGTTTCAAGATATTTGTCACAATCAACTGCACCTAGCAACACTTCATATTGAACCTATTTCATATCTGGATCGAAAAACATTGGTAGGTTTAAAATTAGTATAGACATTTTATGTATACAAGCGGTATGTTTAAGGGCTTATCACCCTGAAAATTTGATTTTGATACCTACGTTGGGCACAGTACATATAGTCTACTGTGCAACTTTGTGCTTAATAACAAAGAAAAACATTTTTTAAACACGCAGATAGATAGATGGTCGGAGAAGAATCGACAACTCTGAAAAACTAAGTTACCTGAGTTTAGGTAACAGAAAATAGTTTTGTAAAGAGTGTCGTATTGTTGCAGAGATATTCCATGTTAATATTTATTTAAATACAAGGCTATACTCACTGTCAACCTGGAGATGACCTAGGAAGGTCGAAACGTTGTTCTCTGCTTACCAATATAAGTGTTAATACCCATACCAGCCGTTCTGAGATACATTTGTATTTGAATTGGGTTTCATTGTTGTCTAGAATAGCTTGCAATTATGTCTCTCACAATCTTCTTGTTGTAAGGTCTTTTAATATTCACGTAAACTCTAGGAAAGTAACATTGTCCATCCACATCTTTCTTGAATTTCTTGTTGTTGTCGTATCCTAGACGTTGTCTTAAACTATATTTAAGATTTTCTTTCGACTCGAGCCACTTATCACACACGCGTTAACGTAATATCAGTTTCTGAAAATTGTTTTTAAGAACCTCTTGACTGAGTAGAAACTTGCTTGGATCTCGTTGAGCCCCAAACTTTCTATACTTAAACCAAAATTGAAAGCAGTTTACGAAAAACTAAAATATTTATTAAAGACTTTTGATGCTCTTCTAATACATATAGACTATGTTAATAGCCTCTGAAACCTCTGTGTTATAGTACATGACAAATATAACAAGACAATAGCGTGTGTGCGTGTGAAATGTAATAACTCTCACACTTTCGTTTATTCTGAATTTCGCGCAAAGCTACACGATGGGTGTCTGTGTTAGTAGTCCCTAATTTAGTAGTGTAACATTAGAGGGAAGGAAGCTAGTCATAACCACTCACCGCCAACTCTTGCGCTACTCCTTTACCAATGAATAGCGGGATTGACCGTCAGTTATAACGCCTCAATGGATGAAAGATCGAGCATATTTGGTGTGACGAAGATTCGAACCTGCGACCCTCAGAATAGTCTAATACCATATACACTTTGTTTTATTCAATTGGGAGGGGCAACAGGGCACGAGCTATAATCATTGAATACATAGTTCGTGTACACTAACTATTATAACAAATATCTTTAATTTATAAATACTTATAGAACCAGTACTTTGCATTCACATGGCCAGGTAGTTAAGAAGCTCGACTCGTAAACTGAGGGTCGCGGGTTTTAATCCCCGTCACACCATACATGCTCCTCCTTTCAGCAGTAGGGGCGTTATAATGTGACGGTCAATCACACTATTCGTTGGTAAAAGAAAGCCCAAGAGTTGGCAGTGGGTGGTGATGACTAGATGCCTTCCCTCTAGTTTTACAGTGCTAAATTCCGGACGGCTAGCACAGATAGCCCTCGTGTAGCTCTGCGTGAAATTCAAAACAAACCAAACCAATTTTGCATTTGTGACAGGTAATCTATTTTAGGTTTAATCGGAACATTTTAAATTATCCGTATGATGAATAAATAGAAGATATTTACTAAAGATTGTTTGGCTCTTCCATGATGTATTCTACCATGATCCATATTGATCCTCATGCAATTTTACCATGATCCATATTGATCATCATGCAATTCTACCATGATCCATATTGATCCTCATGCAATTCTATCATGAACCATATCGATCCTTATGCAATTCTACCATGATTCATATTGATCCTCATGCAATTCTACCATGATCCATATTGATCCTCATGCAATTCTACCATGATCCATATTGATCATCATGGAATTCTACCATGATCCTCATGCAATTCTACCATGATCCATATTGATCCTCATGCAATTCTACCATGATCCATATTGATCATCATGGAATTCTACCATGATCCTCATGCAATTCTACCATGATCCATATTGATCCTCATGCAATTCTATCCTGATCCATATTGATCCTCATGCAATTCTACCATGATCCATATTGATCATCATGGAATTCTACCATGATCCTCATGAAATTCTACCATGATCCATATTGATCATCATGGAATTCTACCATGATCCTTATGCAATTCTACCATGATTCATATTGATCCTCATGCAATTCTACCATGATCCATATTGATCATCATGGAATTCTACCATGATCCTCATGCAATTCTACCATGATCCATATTGATCCTCATGCAATTCTATCCTGATCCATATCGATCCTTATGCAAACTAACAAATGTTTTAACTTAATATCGTCCTGAAAATTACCACGGCTCATAAATATTCATTAATCTGCTTTTCTTCTACTGTTATGTCACTTAATATCACAGTTCGGAAACAATTTATTTTCGGGAAATGTTAATAATTAAGATAATATTAAGCTGTATCGTTTTGGTTAATAGCACGAGGTCAGAACTTTTCGTTAGTAAGTATACCATTAATAATTAAGATAATATTAAGCTGTATTGTTTTGGTTAATAGCACGAGGTCAGAACTTTTCGTTAGTAAGTATACCATTAATAATTAAGATAATATTAAGCTGTATTGTTTTGGTTAATAGCACGAGGTCAGAACTTTTCGTTAGTAAGTATAACATTAATAATTAAGATAATATTAAGCTGTATTGTTTTGGTTAATAGCACGAGGTCAGAACTTTTCGTTAGTAAGTATACCATTAATAATTAAGATAATATTAAGCTGTATTGTTTTGGTTAATAGCACGAGGTCAGAACTTTTCGTTAGTAAGTATACCATTAATAATTAAGATAATATTAAGCTGTATTGTTTTGGTTAATAGCACGAGGTCAGAACTTTTCGTTAGTAAGTATACCATTAATAATTAAGATAATATTAAGCTGTATTGTTTTGGTTATAGCACGAGGTCAGAACTTTCGTTAGTAAGTATAACATTAATAATTAAGATAATATTAAGCTGTATTGTTTTGGTTAATAGCACGAGGTCAGAACTTTCGTTAGTAAGTATAACATTAATAATTAAAATAATATTAAGCTGTATTGTTTTGGTTAATAGCACGAGGTCAGAACTTTTCGTTAGTAAGTATAACATTAATAATTAAGATAATATTAAGCTGTATTGTTTTGGTTAATAGCACGAGGTCAGAACTTTTCGTTAGTAAGTATACCATTAATAATTAAGATAATATTAAGCTGTATTGTTTTGGTTAGTAGCACGAGGTCAGAACTTTTCGTTAGTAAGTATAACGTACATAAAAAATATTAAAGAAAATGTTGGGATATAAAAGACGGTTTTTTAACCTTCAGGTAAATAACAATAAAATCTTTTTTTAACATTTCGTGTTTTAAACACAATTGGGTTCTGAGTGTCACTGAAAAGGTTGTTTATTTCAAGTTAGGTGTATTCGTTTAGTGAATGAAAACACAAAGAGCAGAAAACCTGTGAATAGTTTACCAATAATTAGTTGTAAAACGAAGTAAGGAAAGTTTTTCTTATTATTAAATAGAAATTACCTCTTTTATACTAACTGATATATACGTTTAAGTTTACATATATTACACGAATATCTCTGGAAAACCACTAGTCTAATTCTAGAATAGCTTAAAACTGTAACTTTATTAAAGGTGTGCAAGCAGTAAGCAGCTAAACATTATATATATATATATATATTACAAAGAAACATATGTTGGAACACAAGAAAAAACATAATTTAGAACAATATGGTTCACGAAACCAGAAAAATGTAAGAAATAAATTACTTTGGTCAGAGCGTAATTCGATAATGTGTTATTACACAAAATTATTTGTTTGGAAACATTGGGGTCGAAAGAAATCCTAATTCATCTTTTTGGACATCAGTATTAAAGGGGAAAATAAGAAATACGCCCATTAATCATTACGTAAAGTCCATGTGACGTGGAAACATAGTCTAACTTTGAGAGGCAGCCATTTTGTTTGATATTGACTGCTTTTAGCAGATAGACATCTTATCTTTATTTAGGCACATTTAACTAAGACATTTACAAAATTTCTCAGTGCACCGATCAAGTCTTCGTTCACCAGAAGACTTCAAGTAAATGCAGTCTGTTAAATATTCAATGCTAGTTCCACCTATTTTGTTAAAACCCTATTCAAAACAAGAGAGAAAAACTGATATTAATGGCTGTTTAGTTTACTTTGGTAAGGTGTCTATTAAGATAAATTTTTATAACTATCTGTAACATATGATTTTCCAAATACTGATAATGTGTCATGTTAAATGATATCCAGGTTTCAATACCCGTGGTGGACACAGTACAGAAAGCCCATTGTGTAACTTTATGCTTCACAAACACAGACAAAAAAAAAAAACAGCTTCTTTTCTGACTAATTTGCCAAACGTTTCAAAAATTTATGGTTATTTAACGTAATCTTTTACTTGGCATATCGTAAGTTCCAGTAAATTCCGCACGTGTATTATAGTCTTGCCTGCCATGTTAAGGTAAACAAACGAAAAAAATTTTTTTTTTCAAAAAATCATTGGCTCCTGTTCTATACGGCTTTTGAGTTGTATTTAACACATACTTTTCAAGAAAATGTAGCCCGCCATTTCTAAAGCTTTACGTTGCTACAACCGTCTCGTTTCAGGGCTTTATTTATATTTTACTTCCCAGTAAAGTAACAATTCAATGTCTTCTAACGCAAAATCGTCGTCTTAGACAAGGCGACAACTTCCGCAAGTAGCTCAAAAACATTCAGCAGTGTCACTGATCAAGAAGGCTCAGACTTCGATATTTATACGCCTGAGCTACGTGTGTCAATCCTCACATAAGAATCCACTCAAACAACTGTTTTGATCTAACGCTATAGCTCGCATTAGATGACCTGTCGCAGAATTCTTCATGTCGATTTGTAATATATACTTCTTCCTGTGAAAAAAACTAGAAGCAAGTGTCTTACGTAATCACTGGCGTTCCAAAGCCGAGAAAGAATTCTAACAGTTATTAGCTGTCTTATCACAAAGTTAGAGAACGTAATAGGAATGGTCGATAAGAAGTGACTTGTTTAAGAAGCCTGTTGACGCTGTAAAGTGACCAAACTATAAGTGTTCAAACCAACTTAGACTTACGTTATAGTGAAGTCTGTACTTGAATTGTTCAAGACATTAAGCCTATTTCAGTTAATCAAGAGCACAAGTATACTTGATTGTGGAGACGAGTGATTTAATTGCACTCCATAACGGTCATCATGACTGAATAATTATTTTTAATTAATTATTAATCTAGCTTCTACAGGTTGTGGTTTGTCGCCTATGATTAAACTATAAGATATTTTCGGTCCATAAGTACATGAAGAAAATATACAAAGAGTTTGTTTCTTTGTTTAGGAATTTCGCACAAAGCTACTCGAGGGCTATCTGTGCTAACCGTCCCTAATTTAGCAGTGTAAAAGTAGAGGGAAGGCAGCTGGTCATCACCACTCACCGCCAACTCTTGGGCTACTCTTTTACCAACGAATAGTGGGATTGATCGTCACATTATAACGCCCCCACGGCTGGGAGGGCGAGCATGTTTAGCGCGACGCGGGCGCGAACCCGCGACCCTCGGATTACGAGTCGCACGCCTTACGCGCTTGGCCATGCCAGGCCCTTACAAAGAGTTACGATACCATTATGTTCCAAATTTAAGTTCAGTAACGTTAATTGTTTTAATTACGGAGAATTTGATGTATATTTGAAATTTGTGAAGGATCAAATTTGGTCTAGCAATTAGTCTGTCGAATTATGGATCGAAGGATCCACGGTTCGAGTCATGATTTTCCTGAGCACTCCCCTCTCCTCAGATATTACAAAAGTAATAGTTAATCCGCTAGATCCTGCTGTTTATTAAACGTCTCGCATCTGCAGAAGGCGTAGGAAAAATGAGCCGAAAGCTTGCGCATTACTCAACCCGTAATCTGAGGGTCGCGGGTTCGAATCCCGTTAATACCAAACATGCTCGCACTTTCAGCCTGCGGATGTTATAGTGTGACGGTCAATCCCACTATTCTTTGGTAAAAGAGTAGCCTAAGAGTTGGCAGTGGGTGGTGATGACTAGCTGCCTTCCCTCTAGTCTTACATTGCTAAATTAGGGATGACTAGCACAGATAGCCCTCGAGAACCTTTGCGCGAAATTTAAAAAAAACAACAACAACAAACAAGCTCGTGCATTATGAATAAAACGTGGTGATACTCCAAATAAATTACTTAATACTAACATTCATCTTGTTATTGGTTGGAAGGAGCTGACCAAAGCCCTTAGAGTAACAGGAATTGAGAACTCAGTATTTCATTGACCGCTTTGCCACGTGTGCACGTAAGGTGGCGTTCAGGTTGAAAATTGCATTTATTATATTTATTTAATTTCTGTACTGCACATAGATATATAGAATACATATTAATACTGGCTTGTGTTTTAGTCAACGTCCCCTGAGAGGCTGCAGAGAGAAAGGCTGTATGTCATCAAATAATAACATTTTG
>NC_134831.1:124300297-124362175 GCF_004210375.1 Tachypleus tridentatus
AGCGCAGATAGCCCTCGTGTAGCTTTGCGGGAAATTAAAAATGAACAAACAATGATCAATCTATTCAATTCTGTATATAAAAGAGGGACACTTTTTAGATAGTTCATGTTTTAATAGAATAACAAGCATCGCTGATGGTAATCCTAAAAGAATTTTGTGTGTGTTGAGAGATTCATCAGGGATTTGATATTTGATTTTTTTTCGGGTATTAGAACAAAGCTACTTAGAGGCTATCTGCACTAGCCGTCTTTAATTTTGAACAAATAGAAAGTCAAACTGTCAAGAACACCCAGCTTTTTTTTAGATGGCTTTTAGATTAATTTTGTTTCACCAAATAATGGGTTTGATTATTACACTTATAATAAACCCGTTGTCTCAAAGTGCAGAGAGTGGCTATTATTATTTTTTTGCAGTAACGAACCGGAATGTTGAACCCAATGGTCCATAGTCAAAAGAGTAGCAACTGAGTCATCCTCAATTCTACATTTGAGGATTGCGAAATATTTACAGTTACTTAGCATAATATTAATTTAACCTTTGAACATTTAAAATCAAGGTTTATTACCACAACTATGGTCGTCAATTGTGTAGATTTGGGCTTAACAACATCAAACTCGCAGAAAGAGTTTCTTTACACTTATTTTAAATAATTCGTACTTTTGTATCGTTGGAATACAATAATGACGGATTCGTTGAACAAGGGAGTTTCGAGCTTCTTGCTCGGTGTAAGCGTACTTAAGCCTAAACGTAACTAGATAATATTAATACATCGGTGGGACAGCGGTAAGTCTCTGGACTTTCAACAATAAAAGTTGGGTGATCATGGCAGATAGTCCAATATGGCTTTCCCCTAAAACAAAGGAATTTAACAAAATATTAAAGACAGATATCAACTTAAGAGCCAGTACTTAAAACCAGCCCAGTGTTTGGGAAACTGTTATAGTAAAGTTGTTAAGAGCAATCATTTCTACTCTGCTTTTGAGTTTGAAAGATCTTTATATTTAGTCCTAGCAGACGTACTTTTTCAACGTATAAAAAGGACACAGTGACCAATGGGGGCAACATAGAACAGTCTAAGCCAAACGCCGACCACTTACGTCATTTCTCTGAGCTCTTAAGAGTATGTGGCAGGTATGATGAAAATCGCTCAAACGGTTCGTCAGTTATAAGCACGCGCACAATTCACGCACACGTACTTTTACACTCACGAATCCTCACTAAAAAACAATAAATTCGTTTGTCAAATAATTGTTTAGTTTTAAATACGACGATATTTCATGTCGTCTTATTATAAATAGTAAAGAAACTACAAATAACTACTTACTTTACCATGTAAAGAATGGTTTTATCACTGTATAACCAGATGTAGTGATTGGGGATGGTCATTTCTTGGAATGTCACCTTTTTAGCGTTCTTGAAGAACGAGTCTGGTCTCCACATTTGTTTTAACCAACTTACAGGCAGAAGACGGTAATATGTAGTCATGTTTTCTGGTAGTCTTAGTCGGTAGTCCTTCCAACTCTGGGACATAAAAATATCTGCTACGTATGTCTGGAAAAATAAATTAGTACTGTTACATATAAAGTTACTAATTTGACAACAAATGTTTTCACGGCGGAGAAATGAATTCCGAATTTTAGCATTGTAAATCCGTTAAGCTACTGAATACCCACCGGGAAAAAAGATATTAAGTGATATAAATTCCAATATATGATTATATATATATAATGTTCCTCTTGGTTGATATTTAAAGATTCGACATTCTTTTGAAACAAGGGGATGAATATAGAAGTGCTAATAGCTGAGTCACTAAGGTAAAACTGTATTTTAGTTGATTGTCACTAAGATAAAACTGTATTTTAGTTGTTTGTTACTAAGGTAATACTGTATTCTAGTTGATTGTCACTAAGGTAAAACTGTATTCTAGTTGTTTGTCACAAAGGTAAAACTGTATTTTAGTTGATTGTCACTAAGGTAGTACTGTATTCTAGTTGATTGTCACTAAAGTAATACTGTATTCTAGTTGATTGTCACTAAGGTAAAACTGTATTCTAGTTGATTGTCACTAAGGTAATACTGTATTCTAGTTGATTGTCACTAAGGTAAAACTGTATTCTAGTTGATTGTCACTAAGGTAAAACTATATTTTAGTTGATTGTCACTAAGGTAAAACTGTATTTTAGTTGTTTGTCACCAAGGTAAAACTGTATTCTAGTTGATTGTCACTAAGGTAAAACTGTATTTTAGTTGATTGTCACCAAGGTAATACTGTATTCTGGTTGATTGTCACTAAGGTAAAACTGTATTTTAGTTGTTTGTCGCTAAGGTAAAACTGTATTTTAGTTGTTTGTCACTAAGGTAGTACTGTATTCTAGTTGATTGTCACTCAGGTAAAACTGTATTTTAGTTGTTTGTCACCAAGGTAATACTGTATTCTAGTTGATTGTCACTAAGGTAAAACTGTATTTTAGTTGTTTGTCACCAAGGTAATACTGTATTCTGGTTGATTGTGACTAAGGTACAACTGTATTTTAGTTGATTGTCACTAAGGTAAAACTGTATTTTAGTTGATTGTCACTAAGGTAGTACTGTATTTTAGTTGATTGTCACTAAGGTAGTACTGTATTTTAGTTGATTGTCACTAAGGTAGTACTGTATTCTAGTTGTTTGTCGCTAAGGTAAAACTGTATTTTTAGTTGTTTGTCACCAAGGTAAAACTGTATTTTAGTTGTTTGTCACCAAGGTAAAACTGTATTTTAGTTGTTTGTCACCAAGGTAAAACTGTATTTTAGTTGATTGTCACTGAGGTAATACTGTATTCTAGTTGCTTGTTACTAAGGTAGTACTGTATTTTAGTTGTTCGTGACTAAGGTAAAACTGTATTCTAGTTGTTTGTCACTAAAGTAAAACTAGTCTAGTTGTTGACATAATTTGGAAAATAAACAAAAACACGTTATTTATTGCTTGGAAACTCTCTAGTTCAACTGCATTCATGTCAATTTTATTTTTAGTTCAGGTGTATGTAGGTCAGTTTTGTTTGTAGTTCAGGTGTATGTAGATCAGTTTTGTTTGTAGTTCAGGTGTATGTAGATCAGTTTTGTTTGTAGTTCAGGTGTATGGAAATCAGTTTTGTCAGTAGTTCAGGTGTATGTAAGTCAGTTTTGTCAGTAGTTCAGGTGTATGGAAATCAGTTTTGTTAGTAGTTCAGGTGTATGTATGTCAGTTTTGTTTGTAGTTCAGGTGTATGTAGATCAGTTTTGTTTGTAGTTCAGGTGTATGGAAATCAGTTTTGTCAGTAGTTCAGGTGTATGTAAGTCAGTTTTGTCAGTAGTTCAGGTGTATGGAAGTCAGTTTTATTTGTACTTCAGGTGTATGTAGATCAGTTTTGTTTGTAGTTCAGATGTATGTAGATCAGTTTTGTTTGTAGTTCAGGTGTATGTAAGTCAGTTTTGTCAGTAGTTCAGGTGTATGTAAGTCAGTTTTGTATGTAGTTCAGGTGTATGGAAATCAGTTTTGTCAGTAGTTCAGGTGTATGTAAGTCAGTTTTGTCAGTAGTTCAGGTGTATGTAGATCAGTTTTGTTTGTAGTTCAGGTGTATGGAAATCAGTTTTGTCAGTAGTTCAGGTGTATGTAAGTCAGTTTTGTCAGTAGTTCAGGTGTATGTAAGTCAGTTTTGTATGTAATTCAGGTGTATGGAAATCAGTTTTGTTTGTAGTTCAGGTTTTTTTAAATCAGTTTTGTTAGTAGTTCAGGTGTATGTAGATAAGTTTTGTTTGTAGTTCAGGTGTATGGAAATCAGTTTTGTCAGTAGTTCAGGTGTATGTAAGTCAGTTTTGTCAGTAGTTCAGGTGTATGTAGATCAGTTTTGTTTGTAGTTCAGGTGTATGGAAATCAGTTTCGTCAGTAGTTCAGGTGTATGTAAGTCAGTTTTGTCAGTAGTTCAGGTGTATGTAGATAAGTTTTGTTTGTAGTTCAGGTGTATCTAGATAAGTTTTGTTTGTAGGTTCAGGTGTATGGAAATCAGTTTTGTCAGTAGTTCAGGTGTATGTAAGTCAGTTTTGTCAGTAGTTCAGGTGTATGTAGATCAGTTTTGTTTGTAGTTCAGGTGTATGTAAGTCAGTTTTGTCAGTAGTTCAGGTGTATGTAAGTCAGTTTTGTTAGTAGTTCAGGTGTATGTAAGTCAGTTTTGTCAGTAGTTCAGGTGTATGTAAGTCAGTTTTGTTAGTAGCTCAGGTGTATGTAAGTCAGTTTTGTATGTAGTTCAGGTGTATGTAGATCAGTTTTGTTTGTAGTTCAGGTGTATGGAAATCAGTTTTGTCAGTAGTTCAGGTGTATGTAAGTCAGTTTTGTCAGTAGTTCAGGTGTATGTAAGTCAGTTTTGTATGTAGTTCAGGTGTATGTAAGTCAGTTTTTCATAATTCAGCTGTACTTAAATCATATTTTTTTTCGCACATTTATATGTGACCCCGTGTTACCTCTAGAATAGCTGCACGTGATCTTACGTTGTTTATTTAGTTTTCAGAGTCACATGAAGATTCTTTATTTAATCTTTTTTTTCGGAATTTCATTATATTTTTCATCATTCAATTGAAATTTATATACTTTCGTTTCTAGTTCAAAGAGCGCAATATACATTTGATTCAAGAGTATTTTCAGTTAAATAATTTGATTAATAGAGTGTGGAACATGGTGCCATTCACGTCACGAGACCGTCATTGTTAAAGCATGCTACGGTTCACATCGTTATCCCTTATCCTTACGCTTTGCGCTGCAATTTTAAGATTCTTTGCTCGAGATGAAAAGCATTCTTGTAACAAAAGGTTTGCGAGCAAAACGTTATAAAAATTCAATTTTCGGGACCCAAGCCAGATATTAGTTGTATTTTTCCAAAATTACTCGTTTTTTTTTCCGGTATTTTTCACGTTTTGAAAAACAAACTGCAGAACGAAATGTTAAGTTATTGTTCTACAATTGTGTAGATTATTTTCTATGGCGTTTTAGTGCCTTCTATATATATATATCCTGGTGAGATATCTTCAATTAATAATTTAACGATTGTTGTTCTGTATTCTGTAATAATAAAGCAACGAAACACTTCCGTTTTAATTTTTACATTTTCTAAGAAATTTTGTATGTATGTTATTTAAACATTAAGGTGCTTGTGTATGTTATTTAAACATTAAGGTGTTTTTGTGTATGTTATTTGTACATTAAGGTGTTTTTGTATGTTATTTAAACATTAAGGTGTTTGTGTATGTTATTTAAACATTAAGGTGTTTGTGTATATTATTTATACATTGAGGTGCTTGTGTATGTTATTTAAACATTAAAGTGCTTGTTATGTTATTTATACATTGAGGTGCTTGTGTATGTTATTTGTACATTAAGGTGTTTGTGTATGATATTTAAACACTAAGGTGTTTGTGTATGTTATTGTACATTAAGGTTTTTTGTATGTTATTTAAACATTAAGGTGTTTGTGTATGTTTTAAACATTAAGGTGTTTGTCTGTTTATTGCTATTTTTTAGAATTTTACAACTTATCTGGAATCACTAAATCAATTTATTGGGCCAATATTTAAATAAAGCCATCCAATAAATCACTTTTTCCTATTAATCACTAAAGATTTGCACTGACCTTTATGAACCTAATGAGTGATTCATTTACCAAACATTTTCTAGGTATTAATCGAACTCACGTACTAGCTATCCTTCTGCTTATGTAAAGTTATACTCAATCAATAGATAAATAAATCAACTGATCAGTATCTACACATGATCGATCGATTTTTCCCTGTATATTTTCGTATTCCTAATTATCGATTCTGTCACGAAACACACATATTAGTTCACTTATCTGTCCTTCTGTCAACTAATTCAATCGCACTTTAAAAGGATCAAACATATATCTCTTCCCTCACTTTCCTCTGCTAAATAAAAGTCCAACATTCTTTACACGAAGCTCTGTGTATTTTCCATCTGTTTATCTATCAGTACCCGCACGGATAACTAGTTGTTTTTCTACCTGTCTCTTTGCTATTGGAAACAATGAAGGATAAAGAAATATATGTTATGTCACTCAACGATTAGACCATAAATCCTCTAGTCCGCTCTGAGTAATTACAGATGTTCTCGTTTGTTACTAAGCAGAAAGCTGAGCAAATGACTATCTGTGCTCTGCTCACTACGTGTATCGAAACCCAGTTTCTAACAGCGTATATTCGCAGACGTTCCGCTGTGCTGTTGGAGAGCTAATTGGAGACACGTGGACATCTCTCACAAACAAATAAACGACTGTTCTACATTTGATTGGCTTCGAATACTCTATTATTATGTATCGTATGAGTTTTTACATTTATGTAAATGATCCTATATGAACAAGTTTGTACATTTATGTAGGTGGTTCTATATGAATGAGTTTTTACATTTATGTAAATGATCCTATATGAACAAGTTTGTACATTTATGTAGGTGGTTCTATATGAATGAGTTTGCACATTTATGTAAGCGGTTCTATATGAATGAGTTTGTACATTTATGTAAGCGGTTCTATATGAATGAGTTTGTACATTTATGTAAGCGGTTCTATATGAATGAGTTTGTACATTTATGTAAGCGGTTCTATATGAATGAGTTTGTACATTTATGTAAGCGGTTCTATATGAATGAGTTTGTACATTTATGTAAGCGGTTCTATATGAATGAGTTTGTACATTTATGTAAGCGGTTCTATATGAATGAGTTTGTACATTTATGTAGGTGGTTCTGTATGAATGAGTTTGTACATTTATTTAGGTGGTTCTGTATGAATGAGTTTGTACATTTATTTAGGTGGTTCTGTATGAATGAGTTTGTACATTTATGTAAGCGGTTCTATATGAATGAGTTTGTACATTTATGTAAGCGGTTTTATATGAATGAGTTTGTACATTTATGTAAGCGGTTCTATATGAATGAGTTTGTACATTTATGTAGATGGTTCTGTATGAATGAGTTTGTACATTTATTTAGGTGGTTCTGTATGAATGAGTTTGTACATTTATTTAGGTGGTTCTGTATGAATGAGTTTGTACATTTATTTAGGTGGTTCTGTATGAATGAGTTTGTACATTTATGTAAGCGGTTCTATATGAATGAGTTTGTACATTTATGTAAGCGGTTCTATATGAATGAGTTTGTACATTTATGTAAGCGGTTCTATATGAATGAGTTTGTACATTTATGTAGGTGGTTCTGTATGAATGAGTTTGTACATTTATTTAGGTGGTTCTGTATGAATGAGTTTGTACATTTATTTAGGTGGTTCTGTATGAATGAGTTTGTACATTTATTTAGGTGGTTCTGTATGAATGAGTTTGTACATTTATGTAAGCAGTTCTATATGAATGAGTTTGTACATTTATGTAAGCGGTTTTATATGAATGAGTTTGTACATTTATGTAAGCGGTTCTATATGAAAGAGTTTGTACATTTATGTAGGTGGTTCTGTATGAATGAGTTTGTACATTTATGTAAGTGGTTCTATATGAATGAGTTTGTACATTTATGTAGGTGGTTCTGTATGAATGAGTTTGTACATTTATGTAGGTGGTTCTGTATGAATGAGTTTGTACATTTATGTAAGTGGTTCTATATGAATGAGTTTGTACATTTATGTAAGTGGTTTTATATGAATGAGTTTGTACATTTATGTAAGTGGTTCTATATGAATGAGTTTGTACATTTATGTAAGTAGTTCTATATGAATGAGTTTGTACATTTATGTAAGTAGTTCTATATGACACATTCTTTAAATAGGTTAGAAATAAAGGTCATTCAATAATGTGTCGTTTGTTTTGCAAGTATAATTATTTCCTTATTTTATTACAACGGATTGATGTATATATATCTAGAGAGAAGACATCGCAAAAATTAGAAACCCGTAAAATATTTTAAACAGACACTTTTACGAAAATATTTAACGCGTTTTTTTACGACTGTGATATTTTCTAGTTAATCTTACTAAAGTGACATAGAGCTCAAATATCTCCAGCACTTACAAAAAGAAAAAAAGTTAACATTTTTCAAACTTAACCGAATAAAGTAACAAAACTTAGATCATGTTTGGAATACCAAGTTCTTTTTAAGTAGGTTTAGTTTTCCCACAATATTTGAGAACTATTTAGAAAGCGGTAGTGTTTTGTTTAAATTGGCTTTTATCAATATATTATTTTACTTTCTTAACCAGTTTCCACACTATTAGTACTTAACACGTTTTACTACATTCGAATTATAATATAAAACTTACCATAGAGCCTTCGTCGATCGAATCTAAATTTAAAACCCAAACATGAAAGCGTACGACCGTAGGTTCGCCTGAATAAGTAAGAAATATTTACACATCAGCTCAAAAATAACTTAGTTTAGTTAAAATAAAATTTCTAATAATCACAGAAAAAATATGCAATATATGTTTTATTTAAAGTTACTCATTATAAACACGTGTATTTTAAAGTATTTTTATGATATAGTTTTAAAACTAACATGATTAATTTTAATTCTGGTTATGAAGTTAGCGCACAGGATCACCTACAAAACTTTGAATCTTTTGAGACGAGACCCAAAATATTAAGTCTAATTTTAAACTGTACTTTACATCTTTTCTCAAAAGCTAGCTTCTTTTAATAATATTAATTCATTATCATAATTTATTTGAAAAAATAATAAACGAATAATTAGAGGTTTCTTTAGCTTTTTTAATAATAATTCATTATCATAATTTATTTGAGAAAAAAATAATAAATGAACAATCAGAAGTTTCTTTTAATTTCAATTAACTAAATTAGTGTACTAAATTAGTTTATGAGATCGTAAACTTCACACAAATCATCTGAAAAAACAACACACACACACATACGAAATATTATATAGCGAAATTGATTTTCTTTGAAGATAGAAAAACAAAAACTCGAAACATTTCAGGTAAAACGACGAATTCTATCCTGTACAGAAAAAAAAAAATAGGTTTTATGAGAAAAAAACGTTATTTTTTTGTATAAGGGTCGTCTATCTTAAACCTTCTACATGTCAAAAACATTATCAAGGGTAGTCAGATATAAAACAATCTTTTCTGCTGTGTTCATTTTTTGAAAAATATCAATCAATAAATCCCAGAACGTACACAATGTGAGAAGTTGAAACATGTACTTTTACCATTCGTATTGTTTTTTGTCTGTATTTCCCATAAAAAGTATAGATCTTAGAGTAAGCTGGAAAATGAACAAACTTAATTTAAAATTATATATATATATATATATATATATATATATACAAACATTTTAGTGCTTCAAAGATTTAATTTTCTAAATTAAACACCAGGTTATTAAATATAAGGTGGTATGAAAGGCTAACATCTAGATAAACGTTAACCCTAAATGCACTTAAAAGTGATAGGTTTTTTAATGATACCAACTCAACCTGAAATTCATTCATAAAATGTCACATAAATAGTTCTTATTAAGATTTTTTTATTAAAACAGTAAGGCTGATCTAAATCTTTGTTTAGATTATTATTATTGGATCCATTTACAAACCAATTTCTTTCAATATTACTTCTATATTTATAGTAGAGGCTAGGAAAAATAAACTTAAAATGTGGTTTATTATGTCTCTAATTTTACTTTCGTTAACAGTAGGGAGAATATGAAGTAAGACGGGTTTTTTAACTTTGAATAGGATTTTCGTCAAGTTAAGACAAGTGTTGTTGAAAAACGAAAAGTTTAAGAACTAATCCTGTTTTATTACAAATGCCATTAGTAATGAAAGACGAACGGGACATACATTTTTTTAAAATATTGAACAAAAAGGACGTCTTGTGCTTGGAAATCGTTTAGAATATTGAATATAATGTTCAAAAAAATGAAATTGATAAAACAAAAAATCGAAAACTGAAGCCGCACTTTGATCATTCACGTTCGAATTCGTCCACCTGTGTGTTTGTGCACGAGGTTACGCAAACAATAATTACACACGATTTACTCTAGAAGCTGTGAGGGCGTTATACAGTGATGGTCAATCCCACTATTCGTTGGAAAGAAAAGTAGCCCAAGAGTTGGCGGTGGGGTGGTGATGACTAGCTGTCTTCCCTCTAGTCTCACACTGCTAAATTTGGGACGGCTAGCGCAGATAGCCCTCGAGTAGCTTTGCGCGAAATTCAAACCAAACCAATTGTTTACTCTAGATAGTAGCACGCCGTAACTCTTAATATGCAGGGGTGGCCCTTTTACTATAGAGATGATTATTACGTTGTCAGTTTAGTGTTGCAATTTAAAGCTAACTTAAATTGCCTAAATGATCGAACCACCTTATGTATTATTGGGATCACAGCCGAAAATGTTGATAAAAGTTATGACACCCAAAGGATGAAACAAGTCATTCTTATCTTCACAGGTGATAATGTGGTTATAGAATATTTAATTAACTATACTTATTACCAACGGTTCCATTGATTGTTCTGTGAAGTATCCACACAGTTTTTTTATACAGAAGAGAGCTAAAATTTATATTTCAATTAAACTTCGAGTTTCAGCTGACGTTAAAGCTGACCTTTTTTTTTTTGTAAAACAAAAGCATAATCACCTAAAACCCGATTTTGAGGTTTACCGAATCTCCACCTGGTAGTTCATATTTATAACGTAAGAAAAAAATTAAAAGTTTTTGCAAGATGGCGACCTAGTAGTTAGCGTGCTGGACTGTGGATCCGAGTTTCCACTGTTCCCATCATTTTGTTACAAAATTAGCAGTAAGTGGGTTATAAGAGTGACGGTCAAAACATGTAACTTAATTAGAGTAATTCATAATTGTAATTGACCTCTGACAAGTTACCAACAGCTTTGAACAAGTGGCGCAGACAAACCAAAATGTGTTATGACATCTCAGTTTGTTTTATCTACTGTTTAATAACGACCTTGTGTTATGACATCTCAGTTTGTTTTACCTAATGTTTAATAACGGCCTCAGAAACTGACTAAATGTCTCAGTTTTTTAATAATTGGAATGCAAATTTAGTTGTTTTTTTTTTACTTTAGAAAATATTAAAAGCTTACTACTCTATCCATAGCTGAAATGAGTGCTAAACTTGTCACCTTTATTCATTTTATAATCTGAAATTAATGCTGGTGACTTGGTTTGTTCTGAATTTCTCGCGAAGCAACACGAGAGCTATCTGCGCCAGCTGTCCCTAATTTAGCAGTGTAAGATTAGTCATCACTATCTACCGCCAACTCTTGGGCTACTCTTTTATAAACTAATAGTTGGACTGACTAAACATTATAAAGCCCATACGGCTGAAAGAGAGAGCATGTTTGGTGTGAAGGGGAATCGAACCCGTGACCCTCACATTGAGAGTCGAGTGCCCTAACTCCACCTGGTTTTACCAAGACGATAGTAATTTGCATAATAATATTTTATCAAAGTTTACAATCTGTCTGAGTTTTTGGGAATTCATTTTGAAAATCGTGCTTGTGAGAAAATAATGAAATTTTTTTTGTTTATATGTTTTGTTATAAGGCAACTCAGCTGCGTAAAAGTACTGGCACTTGAAGACGCTAAAGGTATTTATATAATAAGATGTAAAACTGTTTTCACGTTTTGTTCACCCGCGTATTTTTCATTAGGTTGAAAATATTAGAGCCAAGTTACAAAGTGAATTCCAGTGAAAGATTTAACTTTTTAATAACTGGACTGCTTCCACAATTCTGATTTATTTTAACGGAGTAAAAAAGCAATCAACGTTTTACATCAGCAGCATATCTTATTGACGTCACTGTAGGTATCACCTATTACTATGAGGTCCGCGTTTTATAACGGAGGAGTACAAAATAAATTGTGATTTAAGTTCTGAACCATTAGTTTAACTACAGTTTTTGTTCATAAATCATATTTTCTGGCAGTCACCATAATTATCAACAAAACTGTACGGAATTACATATCTCTCAAATTATTTTTTCTTAAAGTTATAATTATGACAGGATATAATTATCAGTAACGCTGAGAGTTTTAATAACAGAGGTACCCTAGCAACTATGCAAATAGTAGAAACTTTCGTTGCAAATTAGGTCAATGCATATTAGCGTTGTTTCACTCATGCCGGTGGCCCGGCATGGCCAGGTGGGTTAATGCACTCGATTCGTAACCCGACGGTCGCGGGTTCGAATCCCCCGTCACACCAAACATTCTCGCCCTTTGAGCTGTAGGGGCGTTATAATGTGACGGTCAGTCCCACTATTCATCTGTAAAAGAGTAGCCTGAGAGTTGGCGATTGGTGATGATAACTAGCTGCCTTCTCTCTAGTCTTACAGTGCTAAATTAGGGAAGGTTAGTGCAGATAGCCCTCGTGTAGCTTTACGCGAAATTTAAGAGCAAACAAATTATTTATATTGTTCTAATGTTAAAAAATGAGCATTACTTGTTATGAATGTTAAGGTTGAAATGTTTCCTTCATAATTTTAAAATGTAGTGAAGTAGAATTTGACGTGTTTTAAACTTCTAGAGTCAATGATATATTTTAATAGTAATTATTTCAGCAAGCGTAACAGGATATAACGTCTTTACTGTATGTTATTATCATGTTAACAGTTATTAAAGGATAGAGTTAGGGTAGTTTCGCTCAAAGTTTTATTTTTTTAAACTATCTCCACTCACTGTAGACCTGGCCCAGCATGGCCAGGTGATTAAGGCACTTGACTCATAATATGAGGGTCGTGGGTTCGAATCCCATCACACCAAACATGTTCGCCCTTTCAGCCTTGGGGGCGTTATAAAGTGACGGTCAATCACATCATTCGTTGATAAAAGAAGCCCAAGAATTGGCGGTGGGTGATGATGACTAGCTGCCTTCCTCCAGTCCTACACTGCAAAATTAAGGACGGCTAGTGCAGATAGCACTTGCGTAGCTTTGCGCAATATTTAAACCAAACCACTGTAGGGCACAGGTTAGAATCTCGGAATAATATTAACTTTTCATGAACACAAACTCAATATTCTACAGATATAAATGTTGTTCACAGTCAACAAGTGTGATGCACTGATTATTTTCGATAATTATTGCATTTTTTTATTGTTTTACAAATTACTAAAATCGTTAAGACAAATTAGTGCCGTATTCCCAACGAAACGCTGTTCTTTAGGTTGCCAAATAAGTACATAATATCACAAATTAATATCTGCTCTAGCGATGCTAGAATTTTAATCAAAATTTAATTAATTTCTCAACGTTACGTATGTGACTGTATGAATGTGATAGAAGTAACACAACTGAATAGAAATCGCACATACGTAATTCATTAAGACTCTAATTACATAGTGAACTCTCCTGTTACGAAGGTCTGGTACGTTACCCAAACACTGAATATATTTTTATTTATATTCTAATAAGAAGTTTAGTTTATTAATAGTTAGTTTTCCCCCCACATTGAGATATGGAATACTTAGTATCAAATAAGATATATTATTTAGTCACATTGTACGCAGGAGCACACTCATAAAGAGAACATTCCTGTCCATAATATTGCTCTAATATTAATTTCGTCAATATGGCGTACAGTTTCCACTTACCGTTTTCCTTAGGCGGCTGTAGACTGTCGTAGTCTCGTGGATTCTTGGGAAGTATGTTATCAAATTCTAGAACCTCTTGTCTACGAAGACAGTAAAACTGTAGATTTAATAACTTATATCTCATGATAAATATTCTGAACTAACATAATGGAAAGACGATGTTTTTAAGGTGTCCCAAAGTAAACAGTAAATCTGTAAATGTGTTAAAAAAAAGTAAACACCTTTTAACAACTGTTCTTATCTTTTAAATTGGTTCGGCATGGCTAGGTGGGTAAGAAGTTCGACTTATAATCTGAGGGTCCCGCGTTCAAATCCCCGTCGCACCAAACATGCTTGCCCTTTTAGTCGTGGGGGCATTATAATGTGATGGTTAGTTGCACTATTCGTTTGTAAAAAGAGTAACCCAAGAGGCGGCGGTGGGTGGTGATAACTAGCTGCCTACCCTCTAGTTTTACACTGCTAAATTAGGGACGGCTAGCGCAGATAGCCCTTGTGTAGCTTTGCGCGAAATGTGAAACAAACAAACAAACACGAAATTCGATGTCCCGCTGTGTAGATTTGCGCTAAAACCAAACACACACAGTAAGCGGCACTAGTGGGAATACACTATTGATATAATTTTACGTTCATTAAAAATTTACCTCATGTTCAACGATAATGTTTTATTTTTCAAAATAAAACTGAGATGAAATAAAAAGTTTCTAATTTGGATCAGTGAAAACACGTTTATATTAAAGCGTGTTACCTCAGTAAAATAATGTGTTATATAGGTTTCTGTACAGCAGACTCTGTATCTCTATGAATAACTCATGTAATAAAAAATAACACTGTACAATGGGTTATGTGATGTGCTAACATCACGGATCGACCTCATGGTTACAAAACTCTCAAGTGGGCCTTTGAGTCACTGGTTTGGGAATTCGCGTAATGGGAAGACGTTCATTGTAGGAATAGAGTGTGGTAAAACCAAGAAGCTTTTTTAACCAAGTATATTGGACTGTATAACTTGAGAAGAAGAGGTTCTAACTTTAGTCTAGCTTTGTTTTTTGTTAAGCACAAAGTTACAGAATGGCTCTCTGTGCTATTTTCATCAAAGGTATCGAAACCCAGATTTTATCACTATAAGCTTTAAGGCTTACCGCTGATTTACATTATTATGTGATGATTATAACATAATAATAAGAAAAAGGAAACAGCATAGTTTTGCAACTATTTTCGTATCATTTTACATTATCAGGAAAGATCACAAAACTGTTTTGGGCACGAAAGATGAAAATTTGTGAAATTAATACACATACAAATAGAACTCTGAAGTACAAAAAACACAAATTTACATAATTTCATTTTGTTCGTTATGCACAGAGTATAAGGAGCATTGTCAAAAATTGGAAATCATTCTGAGAAACTAATTTGAAACGACTTACGAAATATCACAAAAATATTTGAAATTAATAAATTAATTAAAAAAGAAACAAGAGCCAACCTTGAGATCTTGAGACAGTAAAGGAAGATGTAGGTGGAAATGGTCGTACGAAATGTCTGCATTATTTTGTTTGCTCAAAACGCAACAAAAATCTGTAAGAAAAAGATAATTTTAATTTTGTGCTTTGTACATCTAGAGAAATTCCAAGTTATTTTTAGAACATTTTACTTTAGAAAGAGATCATGGACTCTTATAGCAAAATTTTCGTTCTCGGACAGAGGTTTTGTGTGTGTGTTTTTTCTTATAGCAAAGTCACATGGGGCTATCTGCTGAGTCCACCGAGGGGAATCGAACCCCTGATTGTAGCGTTGTAAATCCGTAGACGTTACCGCTGCACTAGAGGAAGGCTGTCTTTCTGTAACTTGGTTCTGTATGATTAAAACAAAGCTCTCTGAGATGCTTAGTGGTGAACACGTGTTGTTACTGTTGGTTATAACTTTTTTGTTTTTTACTTTAAACCTAATTAGAAAGATGTGACCCTCAGTTACAAGTAATTATTATACTACCTTATGTACGTGTGAATGGCTAATTTTCAAGTTAATCTGGGATTATTAGGAACCATTTGTTGGCAAAATGCACTGGCTATTAGTTTCCAATGATAACACTAAAATTCACACCATCGACACCATGTGGTGTATCTTTTAAGGGAAAGAGAGTAGTAAGATATAAATACTGAGAAGAGACTTTGTTCTACATGTGACTTGAATCTTTAAACAAACTATACCTTATGTAAAGTGAAGTCTGTAAATAACTCGGTAATCTAGTGTAAAAAGTTTCTACACTGGTAGAAACAATACTTTATTCTAGAAAAACATTAAATATTGAACAGAGAAAGGTATACTTATTTTAACAACCTATATATATATATATAAATAATAACAAACCTTTATTAAGGAGATTAAATACCATTATGTCTGGTCTGATTTACTTCTAAATAATGAGTATTAAACAAAACTTTATTAAGGAGATTAAATACCATTATGTCTGGTCTGACTTACTTCTAAATAATGAGTATTAAACAAACCTTTATTAAGGAGATTAAATACCATTATGTCTGGTCTGACTTACTTCTAAGTAATAAGTATTAAACAAACCTTTATTAAGGAGATTAAATACCATTATGTCTGGTCTGACTTACTTCTAAATAATGAGTATTAAACAAACCTTTATTAAGGAGATTAAATACCATTATGTCTGGTCTGATTTACTTCTAAATAATGAGTATTAAACAAAACTTTATTAAGGAGATTAAATACCATTATGTCTGGTCTGATTTACTTCTAAATAATGAGTATTAAACAAAACTTTATTAAGGAGATTAAATACCATTATGTCTGGTCTGATTTACTTCTAAATAATGAGTATTAAACAAAACTTTATTAAGGAGATTAAATACCATTATGTCTGGTCTGACTTACTTCTAAATAATGAGTATTAAACAAACCTTTATTGACATGATTAAATAACATTATATCTGGTCTGACTTACTTCTAAATAATGAGTATTAAACAAACCTTTATTAAGGAGATTAAATACCATTATGTCTGGTCTGACTTACTTCTAAATAATGAGTATTAAACAAAACTTTATTAAGGAGATTAAATACCATTATGTCTGGTCTGACTTACTTCTAAATAATGAGTATTAAACAAACCTTTATTGACATGATTAAATAACATTATATCTGGTCTGACTTACTTCTAAATAATGAGTATTAAACAAACCTTTATTAAGGAGATTAAATACCATTATGTCTGGTCTGACTTACTTCTAAATAATGAGTATTAAACAAAACTTTATTAAGGAGATTAAATACCATTATGTCTGGTCTGACTTACTTCTAAATAATGAGTATTAAACAAACCTTTATTAAGGAGATTAAATACCATTATGTCTGGTCTGACTTACTTCTAAATAATAGGTATTAAGCAAACCTTTATTAAGGAGATTAAATACCATTATATCTGGTCTGACTTACTTCTAAATAATGAGTATTAAACAAAACTTTATTAAGGAGATTAAATACCATTATGTCTGGTCTGACTTACTTCTAAATAATGAGTATTAAACAAACCTTTATTAAGGAGATTAAATACCATTATGTCTGGTCTGACTTACTTCTAAATAATAGGTATTAAGCAAACCTTTATTAAGGAGATTAAATACCATTATATCTGGTCTGACTTACTTCTAAATAATGAGTATTAAACAAAACTTTACTAAGGAGATTAAATACCATTATGTCTGGTCTGACTTACTTCTAAATAATGAGTATTAAACAAACCTTTATTAAGGAGATTAAATATCATTATGTCTGGTCTGACTTACTTCTAAATAATGAGTATTAAACAAACCTTTATTGACATGATTAAATAACTTTATGTCTACTTTCATTTAAAAAAACGTGATTAGTTTGTTTGGGTTAAACTTCGCGCAAAGCTACACGAGGGCTATCTGCGCTAACCGTTCCTAATTTAGCAGTGTAAGACTAGAGGTATGACAGCTAGTCATCACGACCCACCGCCAACTCTTATACCAACGAATAGTGAGATTGACCGTCACAATATAACGCTCCTACGACTGAAATGGCGAACATGTTTGGTGGTATGGGAAGTTGAGCCCGCCACCCTCAGATCGCGAGACAAGCGCCCCTAATAACCTGGCCACGCAGAGTTTTAGCATGATATACTACCATTATGCGTAATGTGATTTACATGTGAATTTACATTTACTTTGACCAAACGAAATATGAACCATTGAGTGTATATAAAGTAATGTGTACGTAAATCATTTTTCACGTTCACTGTATATTAACATTGAACGTATTTTATGTAGTGACAGTTTAATCGCATTTATTTTACTTTAAATAAAATTTTTACTGTTTCAAAATTTAGATTCAACGCTATGTTCAACGGATATCTGCGAACAGCCGACCCATATTTTGGAGTGATGAACATGATGGCAGACATCCAGTCAAAGCACCCACAGCCACCCACCTCATGGGCTATTTTTATCTCACCGAATAACAGGGCTTGATAGTAGCACAATCATGGATCTAGTGTGCGGAACGCGTTTTTGTGGCAAAGAGTTAAAACAGTTAATAACAAGATGAAAGAAAAGACAGAATGGCTACAATATCAACAACAAAAACACAGATGGGCTGTAGTTCTGTTACAGTTCCAACAAGAAAAACACAGGTGGGCTGTAGTTCTGTTACAATTTCAACAAGAAAAACACAGATGGGCTGTAGTTCTGTTACAGTTCCAACAACAAAAACACATATGGGCTGTAGTTCTGTTACAGTTCCAACAACAAAAACACATATGGGCTGTAGTTCTGTTACAGTTCCAACAACAAAAACACAGATGGGCTGTAGTTCTGTTACAGTTCCAACAACAAAAACACAGATGAGCTGTAGTTCTGTTACAGTTCCAACAACAAAAACACATATGGGCTGTAGTTATGTTACAGTTCCAACAACAAAAACACATATGGGCTGTAGTTATGTTACAGTTCCAACAACAAAAACACATATGGGCTGTAGTTATGTTACAGTTCCAACAACAAAAACACAGATGGGCTGTAGTTCTGTTACAGTTCCAACAACAAAAACACATATGGGCTGTAGTTCTGTTACAGTTCCAACAACAAAAACACAGATGAGCTGTAGTTCTGTTACAATTTCAACAACAAAAACACATATGGGCTGTAGTTCTGTTACAGTTCCAACAACAAAAACACAGATGGGCTGTAGTTCTGTTACAGTTCCAACAACAAAAACACAGATGGGCTGTAGTTCTGTTACAGTTCCAACAACAAAAACACATATGGGCTGTAGTTCTGTTACAGTTCCAACAACAAAAACACAGATGAGCTGTAGTTCTGTTACAGTTCCAACAACAAAAACACATATGGGCTGTAGTTCTGTTACAATTTCAACAACAAAAACACAGATGAGCTGTAGTTCTGTTACAGTTCCAACAACAAAAACACAGATGGGCTGTAGTTCTGTTACAGTTCAACAACAAAAAAACACAGATGGGCTGTAGTTCTGTTACAGTTCCAACAACAAAAACACAGATGGGCTGTAGTTCTGTTACAGTTCCAACAACAAAAACACAGATGGGCTGTAGTTCTGTTACAGTTCCAACAACAAAAACACAGATGGGCTGTAGTTCTGTTACAGTTCCAACAACAAAAACACAGATGGGCTGTAGTTCTGTTACAGTTCCAACAACAAAAACACAGATGGGCTGTAGTTATGTTACAGTTCCAACAACAAAAACACAGATGGGCTGTAGTTATGTTTCAAATTTTTTTCTTGCACATCATTCTTGTACGTCAGTATTTACACGAATTACTTTGTTATCAGTTAGTGAACAGTGAAAATGTGTTGGACAAAACAACGTGACCTCTGTTGTATTTAATATTAGCTGCTCATAAACTTTTTTTTTAGGTGGAGACTGGTGGAACTGTGATTTTTATTTCCCTTTAAAATCTTCCTTCTATTATACACAGCTTTCGAGGAGAAAAACTAAACCGTTTCCAGATAACATCGTTTTTGGTTATTTTTATTTATTAAAAGCGACATTATACGTTCAGTAAAAGAAAATCAAAATTATTTATAGTATTAAAAATATTTTTACCACACAAATTAACCCATTACAGTTTCCGGATCTACTTTTCATCTTTATTTTAAGCGCACGAATACAGTATTAATTCCTGCTTCATATTAATACATAAAAAGAGAATAAAAAGATACTAAAGTAGATAAAACTTTACTAAACGTTCGTTAAGCCTATAAATTTCATGAAACAAAAAGTAAGAAAGGTTAAAAAAGAGAGAAATATATCTAATCGTATTTATCGAGTTTAAAATGTACAGCACTATTTTTTATACCCTAATTTACAGGTTCATTCCACGGCTGCAATAACTAGGCAAATACTGTTACAGCTGGAAAGAAAGATTGATTTTAATGGTTGGAGTCGGCTCGACGATACCCTAATAGTAATCAACAAAATAAGTCCTTTGAAAAGCTACATGCAGCAATAAATGAAAACAATACAACTTCAAGTGTTTAGTCTTGTTATGACGTGATAGTTGATGGAGAATGTCGTATAAACTAAAATAAAGGGACCCGGCATGGGCAGGTGGTTAAGGCACTCTACTCGTAATCCGAAGGTCGCGAATCCGAATCTAAGTCACACCAAACATGCTTACCCTTTCAGCCATGGGGGGTTATAATGTGACGGCCAATCCAACTATTCGTTGGTAAAGGAGCAACCTAAAAGTTGGCGGTGGGTGATGATGACTATCCGCCTTCCCTCTAGTCTTACACTGCTAAATTAGAGAGGGCTAGCGCAGATAGCCCTCGTGTAGCTTTGCGGGGAAAAAAATCAAGCTACTGATAACCCATACGGTGTTTATGAAAGGCTTATCTGAGTACTACACATGACAGTAAGTTTCATGCTACTTTAAAGAACAATGAAAGATGAAACATCAACATTTTATTATACAGTGCAACATAAAACCCACTGAAACTGCGTGAGTTCAGTAAACAGTTAATATTTTGTGTTTTCTCTTTTGTTTCAAGGGCCTGGCATGGCCTAGCGCGTTAAGGCGTGCGCTTCGTAATCTGAGGGTGGCGGGTTCGCGCCCGAGTCGTGCCAAACATGCTCGCCCTCCCAGCCGTGGGGGCGTTATAATGTGACGGTCAATCCCCCTAATTGTTGGTAAAAGAGTAGCCCAAGAGTTGGCGGTGGGTGGTGATGACTAGCTGCCTCCCTCTAGTCTTACACTGATAAATTAGGGACAGATAGCCCTCGAGTAGCTTTGTGCGAAATTCCCAAACAAATAAATCTTTTGTTTCAACAACTACACAGAATCTTTCAGGCATTGTTGCAACATATTTAATCATATTGTTTTTGGATATTTTACTGCAAATGTTCCTAATACGCTCCAGTAATGTTTGTTTGGAAGTAACGTTTGATTTGTCGAGTTTGTTTTTTGATCCAGCAAATCTCTAATATGCTTAATGGGGATGTGAGGGGGGCCATTGTCACCATTTGAATGACTCCAGCAGTTTCTTTCTTAATTAAGTAACTTCTGCATAAGTTGGATGAGCATTTGGAGTCATTATCTTCTTGGTAGCAGAATCCTTTACCAAGAATACTCAAACCACTTGGTAAACCATAACGATTCAGTATCTAATGGTACTTCTGCTGGTACCTTATTCCATCAATTTTGGAAATATCTCATGTCGCCTTCGCGGAGAAACACCTACTCCATGGTTCATAGTAGTGGTATGCATTGAGATATCTTTCACCTTTGTTTAGCCGGACGTAAAATCTACGCTTTCAACCAAATATTTCAAACGTAAACGCATTCGTCCATAACACCCTCTTCCAACTGGTCTTCATGATACTGTAGATCTGGACACTTTTCCATTATTTGGTTCATGGTTGTTTATCTCATGCTGGAGATCAGTAACAGTCTTCCTTCTGTCCTGAAGGCTACATAAACAATGATACTTAACATCAGTATCACTGAGTTCAGGTGTTTTTCTGCTTACTTTCCTATCTTCAAATTTACCTGTCTGGGTCTCACGATATAGGATGCATGTGACCTTGTTTGGGGAACATCTCGTATCTGCAGCAATTTAAGGGGAAGGTTCAGCCAGCATGACGTAAAGCTTTTATGAAAACTCTCTCTTATACTGACAATTCTCTACGCTTTTTTGGGCCGTGGCATGACGTCATAACTTTAATATATAGTGTCAAACACTGTTTTTATCAGGGTTTCTCTGTGATGTACTTTTAAATTAATTTCTTCTAACATATACCAGTACCATATGCCAGCTCCTTGCTGGCTTCTTTTCATATAGTAAAGACACTTCATGGTGTACCATGACAGTTATATCAGACCATACATTTGACCACTGTGTTCATTCAAACAGAACCCTTATGACATGCCCTTGGTACAAGTATGTGGTAATTATAAAGAATGATAAGTATTCTTACCCTGGTTCATTTAGTTGTCAACAGTGAAGCATTATCATAGTGTTGTAATTTACATTATGTAATGACATGGAAGAAGTAGTCCCATAAAATAGAAATAATGACTAAATATTCTCTTGTTTTAAGACTTTTACACAGTATCGCAAACTAACATATAAAATAAACTAAATGATACTATAGGCGGTTATGGGAGATTCGATGGATGTCGTCATAACCTAAAAAGTAAAATTTAATAAGAATCCACAAGGCGTTTATGAGAGAAGTTTGATAGATCATAATATAAGCTAACAAGTAACATCTACTGAGGATTCTCAGGATGTCTATAAGAGAAAATGGATTGTTAACGAAATAAACTCGTAAAGAGCCATAAAAACAAAAAGACTACGATCACAAGGGACTCCGCATGGTCACGTGGTTAGGACGTGACTCGCACTCTTAGGATAACACCAAACATGCTCGCACTTTCAGCCTTTGGGAGCGTGACAACGAGACAGTCAATCACACTATTCGTTGGTGAAAGAGTAGCTCCAAAAGTTGGCGGTGGGTGGTGATAACCAGTCGCCTTCTCTCTAGTCTTACACTGCTAAAATAATTAACAACTTATAATTTATTAAATTAATTATTAAATTAAATTAACATGTTACTGCTTTTTGTTTCTCAGCTTGCAAACATTTTTACTTCTGTCTAAACAGCAGTGCTGTGTATTATAAAAACATGAACTTTGCTCTAATGATATTTAGATCAATATTTCCTTAGAGCATAACAGAGCTTTTTCTTTGCTGAACTTAAATCAACTCACTCTTACTTGGGAAGTATAACGAACAGTAAGAAAGAATGCAGTTTAAAATTTGATGATCAAGGAAAGTGAACTGATCAGCTGACACTTTTAGAGTTTTGTTTTTTATGTTTATTGAAAGAGAGGACACTACACTTGGAAAGGTGGTACATTTATCGTGTGTTTTTCTTTCCCAAACGTTAACGTTTACTTTGTAAACTTTGTAAATGTGGCATGGCCAGATGGGTTAAGGCGTTCGACTCGTAACCTGAGGGGTCGCGAGTTCCAATCTCCGTCACACCAAACATTCTCGCCCTTTCAACCGTGGGGACGTTATAATTTGATGGTCAATCCCTTTATTCGTTGGTAAAAGAGTAGCCCAAGAGTTTGTAGTGGGTGGTGATTACTAGCTGCCTCCCTCTAGTCCTACAATGCTAAATTAAGGACGGCTAGCACAGATAGTCCTTGTATAGCTTTGCGCGAAATTTAAAAATAAGCAATACTTTGTATGATAGCTCGTGAGCATGCTGAGAGTGTTTTTACCAGAACGCTTGAGGTGGAGGAAGCTCCACACATACTTAATACCTATAATAACAACGTTTTATTTCTCAACTATTCCTGAAACATCACACATGGACCGCCTGTACAGAGCCACCAACATACCTGAATTTTAAATAGGAAGATTGGAGCTAAGCCTGATCTAATAGTAAGACTTGGCGAACACCAAAATGGGAAACGCATTTTCACTACAATGGGTCGTGAACAAAAAAAAAAAAAAAATGCTCGGATTCACAATCCAAGTGACGTAATCAGCAGTCCACACCCAGGCATTTTAAGACTAAAGTATATATATTCTTAAATTATAAATTCTTAATTAAATAAAGTGTAATTTTTTTGCTAGATAAATGCATTCTTGAATTTCTTCGTCTGAGTTAATTATGCGAAATATTATTTTTTATGTATCAACCACACTGTTATACTTTGGGAATTATTTTATCTTGAATGCTTATTAAAACGCGCTGTGAACGTATAAGATGTAAAGCTATTCAACAATCGAATAAAATGAAATAAATATATGTCAGTTTTTTATAAAGTATAAGAAACGTATTTCAAACCACTCATCACCCATACCATTCGTTTTAACAACAGATTTTATTTGAGGATTTATTAAATTAATTTTGAAAATCTACATGTTTCAAGTTCAAGCCATTCGTACTTACTTTATCAATCGTCATACGACTAAAGGTGCCAATGAATGAGATGTCTTAACGAATACGAGCACACATGGCTGAAGAATGCTTCTTTTCAACTCTCGTAGTTTCTCGTTCTAAGATGTACACGAGAGAATGGATCAGGTTTATTCTCCGTGAAACTCGCTTGTGTGAACACTTATGTTCGAAATGAATCAATCGACCTCCACAACGCAAGCGTGCGCACATTTGCCTTTGTGAGTGTGAAACAAACATATTTAAGTTAATGTGATGACAGCGTAAGATAATGGGAAATAAAAGATGAAAGGGTAGCCGAGATGTTTAATATAATTTTTTTGACATTGAGGAGAGAAAATAACGTTTATAAATGTATAGATTTTTTTCTTTACAGGTGACAGTAAAATCGTCACGTTTAGAGTTTTTCTTTTTTTTAGTTATATTCGGAATTAACTAGCTCTGAGGTAGAATCTATACAAGTACAGTCTCTTGCATGCTCGTCTAACTGCTTCGCACGGTGTAGATAGATCTTAATCAAAATAAATGTGGAGGTTCATCAGATCCGTGGAGTGATACTTACACATATTGAGTTTTGCAATTTGGGCTTTGCAGATTTTATGGGGATTTTGTGCAACTACTTCGATTTATCTTGATGGATCTTCGCGAACTTTGGCACGAAGGTTTGTTGGGTCCGTGGGGAGATACATAAAAACTTCCGGTTTCACGCCTTATGTTTTCCTTTTTTAATGGTATTTTTGCGTTTTTTTTACAACTCCTTTTCATGTTCTAAGATAATCTTTCATTAATCATGAACTTACACTATTTCCACCTATGACTGGGGGGAGGGAGGGGGGTTACTCGAGCGAGATGTTATTAAACCTCGTGATATCCAAATGTTTATAAACTTTATGTATGGGTGCTGTTGAAATATGTTTCAATTTTTTATGTAAATAACCAGATTAAACATTTTTTTCTAATTAAGAATATTATTGTGTAAACAAGATTATAGAGCAAGATAAATTAGATTCTTTCTGATATTATTTCAGTTTTAGTTTCAGTTTTCTTAGTAGAAGAATCTTCTGTTATATTATTAGCCTTTGAGATAGCGTTCGGTAACCATGAGAACAACTGTTTTTACATAGAAACATTATTGTGTAACGATTCATTAGTGGGTTCTATTTCTCAGTGTTAGAGTTATGGGTCACAATACGTTCATGACCCGGCATGGCCAGGTGGGTTGAGACGTTCGACTCGTAATCTAAGGGTCGCAGGTTTGAATCCTAGTCGCACCAAATATGCTCTCCCTTTCAGTCGTGGGGGCCTTATAATGTGACAGTCAATCCCACTATTCGTTGGTAAAAGAGTAGCCCAAGAGTTGGTGGTGGGTAGTGATGACTAGCTGTCTTCCCTCTGGTCTTACGCTGCTGAATTAGAGACAACGAATGCAAATAGTCCTTGAGTAGCTTTGCTCAAAATTCAAAACAAGCCACAATACGTTCTGTAGATTTCGAAAGTCTAGATCATTATTATAATTTCTAATTGCAAAAGCTCTAATTGTTCATATTATAAAGCATTAAGTATTCTCGGCAAATACAATAATTATATGTATTGTTTATATACATATGTATCATGAACCTCAAAACATTTCTCTACTTTTAAATTGTTCAAAAAACAACAACAACAAAATCTTAAATACAAAATAAAACTTAATCAGTCCATAAGGAAAGGTCTGAATGATCATAAGCCACTGAATTAAATTATGAATTCATAAAATAGATAAACATTGCGGTTTGTTCTTTTCACTTAATAATAGATACATTCAAAACTCAGTGTGTCCCTAATTTCGCAATGTAAGACTAGAGTGAAGGCAGTTAGTCATCACCACCAACCGCCACGAATTCTGGGATTGATCGTCACGTTATAACTTCCCCCACGGCTGAAAGGACGATTATGTTTGATGTGATGGGGGATTCGATGCCACGAACGCCAGATTACGAGTCGAGTGCCTTAACCAAGTGGCCATGCCGGCCCTGTGCAAATTTCAGAACAAACAAACAAATCAAACAACAATAATTAATAAATGTTCTCTCACCTTGTGTTAAGTGGGAAAATTAATAGTTTAATATATATGTATATATAGTGTGTGTGTGTGTGTTTCAGAATTTCTTGTATGTCTTCTTTTGTTATCTTATGGCCCGGCATGGCCAAGCGCGTAAGGCGCGCGACTCGTAATCCGAGGGTCGCGAATTCGCGCCCGCGTCGCGCTAAACATGCTCGCCCTCCCAGCCGTGGTGGCGTTATAATGTGACGGTCAATCCCACTTTTCGTTGGTAAAAGAGTAGCCCAAGAGTTGGCGGTGGGTGGTGATGACTAGCTGTCTTCCCTCTAGTCTTACACTGCTAAATTAGGGACGGCTAGCACAGATAGCCCTCGAGTAGCTTTGTGCGAAATTCCAAAAAAACAAAAACAAATGTTATCTTGATACGTAATTACCGCTCTTTGCAATATTGTTCAAATGTCTCTCACTTGAATTTAACGTCATTCTGTTTATGTGAATTGATCAAATAAATCTGTTTCAGTTTTTTTAGAAGAACTGGATTTATAAGATAAATGACATGATACTTCCACGTGATTCGATGAAACTTTTTTTGCGCTGTACAAGGTATAGTAAAATTAAAGTTCGTAACCTATATATTTGGTGTGGTTCTGAAGAACCCAACACATTGAATTTAGTGTGATGTGTTTTAACGTACATTGTACGGCCTGTGCTTCTAATTAACCCAGATTTGTTCTTTAAAAAAATTCAAAAATATACAAAATAGCGGAGATGGACGTTAGGTTCACCAGTAGAATAAATTCAGTATAATACATTTTTCTTTTCATTTCTGTGCCAGAAAGTTAAAGTTGACGTATAAAAATAAGTCATCACAAGTAGCGATAGCATTCTACTTCCCAATTTTCCTTTTCTTTCCTTTTTCTTTTTTAATAACTCGTGCCAATTTAATTACTGAAGCTCCATCCGATAAAATTTATCTTTTGTCGTATAAAATTAATCCTGGTATAAAAATACTTCTGTTACAATATAAAACACCCCTTTCTTTCAACCGAACCTAAACAAAGGTAAGCAGGTGCTACCAATGAAATGATGCTATTAAAAATTGCACGGATGGTCTTTATGGTCTGAGTGTGAGCTAGTCGTCTGATTTTAAAGCTGAATTAAGCAGTTAAGCAGTCTAATAAATTATTCCATTTCTGCTCTCATTTAATATTTTTAAGTTGTTGTTTTCATTCACTTTCAGTGTTCCAATTGGTAGAACCTTTCGGATGATGTTTGGTAACCATGACAACAATCTTTAAGTTTAGTTTTTGTTGTTTTTTTTGTTTGTTTTTTGAATTTCGCACAAAGCTACTCGAGGGCTATCTGCGCTAGCCGTCCCTAATTTAGCAGTGTAAGACTAGAGGGAAGACAGCTAGTCATCACCACCCACCGCCAACTCTTGGGCTACTCTTTTGCTAACGAATAGTGGGATGTACCGTCATATTATAAGGCCCTCATGGCTGAAAGAGCGAGCATGTTTGGCGCGATGTGGATTCGAACTCGCAACCCTCGGATTACGAGTTGAGTGCCTTAACCACCTGGCCATGTCGGGCCACTTGAAGGTGGGTTGGTACCATCATTAGAACTCCCGCTCGTAGTACCAGAAAACGTTTGCCATATTGGGTAGTATTAGCTTGTGAGTGTAGGTGGAGGAATAGTTACATAAAGTATTGTGTGTGGGGCGGGGAGTAACTCTATCTCTTCAGCAAAAAAACTCTTCTCATGTGGCTCTTTTTTTCAAAATTAGCCACTAATAAATTATGCGACTTATAGTTTATTATTACATATGTTTTTATGTTTTTCTCACAGTTATATTTCCCAAATGTCAGTCATCACAAAACATGTTTTATTTAATGTAACATTCTTTGTTTTCAGCTTTTAACCACATTTAATTACATTTATTTAAACGAAATGATTTGATTGACTTATTTCCTTTTAATCTTAATTCGTAATTAGTTTCTTCTTCCTATGAAATCAAACGTTGTTATGTGTTAAGTCATTCGCAAAAGAAAATGAAAAATGTGCGCGGAAAAACAAAAGAAACACAAAAAGTCTCTGCACTTCTTCCAGCGGGTCCTGCACAATAGTGATGGCCCTACGTGCACAGTGTAACACATTTACGACTATTATATATTATTTTAGTATCTATCGCTGTCTGTTTTACTTAAATATGTATTTGGGAGTGCATGTAACTTTTACTGTTAAATGTGTGTTGCGAAAGAACCGCCCATTCTTTAAATTTGTAGAAGATTCTCGAGTGTTAAAATCAACAACGTATATTTTACCAAAACACTAGCGTATTGTCAGTATTGTTGTCAAGTGAAATTTCTAGAACCTCGGATAAAGATTGTAAATTGACGCGCTAAGAGATATTATATGTTGTTGGTTTGCTTCGGTTGGTATACTATGAATCTCAGATAAACACTTATTAGTTAGGAAACTACAGATATCTGACCAGGAATGTTGATAGATTTCGAAAAATAACAAACTGTTTAACTTCAGTGAATTAACTTTAAATATTAGTATTTCTAAGAGAATATTAGATGTTGTCGTCGAGGAAAAAAACCTTACACGTGCTTGATGAAGAAACTAGCTTCCGTCAATAAAATATGGCCCGGCATGGTCAGGTGGGTTAAGGCGTTCAACTCGTACTCCGAGGGTTTTGTGTTCGAATCCCCGTCACACCAAACATGCTCGTCCCCTCAGCCGTGAGAGCATTATAATATTACAGTCAATCCCACTATTCGTTGGTAAAAGAGTAACCCAAGTGTTGGCGGTGGGTGGTGATGACTAGTTGCCTTCCCTCTAGTCTTACACTGCTAAATTAGGGACGGATAGCGTATATTGCCCGCGTGTAGCTTTCCGCGAAATTCAAAACAAATCAATGAAATATTCAGTTTTAGACCAGATAGAAGACTCGATATTGTTGGTAAAACCTTTCTGTTTAAATCATTATTTGTAACAACTATTTGTAATACCAGTCAGTACGGGTTGTATTAATGCTTGTTTGTTAAAATTGTGTGTATCAATCTTGTTGGTAAATATCACAGGTTTGATACATATCGTATTCTAAATTATACTTTTAGGTTATTTTAAACTTTAATATGTAACATAATAAATTGGAAGCTCGTCCAAGGTAAATCACGGACGAACAGAACATTGACACACCTACCGATTCTAAAAAGATTACAACATAAATAAGTCCGTGCAAATTCGACACTTAAAGTAAAGTGATTAATTACTGGCCACAAGATTTAAACCTTCTATTATTATTGTCAGATTACCTGACTTCCAATCGCAGGCCGTTGTTATCGTGAGGGTCCTCCCATTACCGGACGTTATGTAATGTCACTGAATAACACACTTTCAATCTTAATCTACAGAGATCCATATGGAAGCCAGTAGAGACGAAATCTGACGACAGATTCTGGTTTGGCTAATTTGAAAACCTGCTTCCAAACCCCCTTTATACATGTGTGACCTCCTTAGCGCGCGGGTTTGAATCCCCGTCACACCAAACATACTCGCCCTTTCAGTCGTGGGGGAAATATAATGTGACGGTCAATCCCACTATTCGTTGGTAAAAGAGTAACCGAAGAATTACGGCGGGTGATGATGACTAGCTGACTTCGCTCTAGTCTTACACTACTAAATTAGGGACGGCTAGCACAGATAGTTCTCGTGTAGCTTTGCGCGAAATTCAAAAACAAAACAAACAAACCTTTCCATCGAGTTTTATTTCCCCTCTGAAGTGGGCTACTCAATATAGAAAATAAAGCCCGGTATCTGCTGCAAAGTTTGGTCCTGCTAGCCCCAAAAATGTGAGAGAACTTTTCGAACGAACAAACTAATGCACAAACGCAAGACGTGAATTGATATAGGATTCCAAATTGACTTGTCGTGTTCACTTCCGCTTGAGTGATTGGAACCGTCGTTCCATAGTCAAGTTTGCTTTTAAACTTTAAATTGCTCAAACAACTTGTCAAGTAACTAAAGTATTGTGTATTTGGAGAGTATTAGCTTTATGTTTGGCACTAAAATTCCTGCAAAACATTTATGACGTTTTACCTTTTGAACATTATTAACTGTCTGTTCGGTCTTGGAAATATAATTTATTATTTAATGAATATTTACCAATGAAACTTAACAAAACTTTAATAGTGTTATAACTACATAGCCAATTTATGGTTATTTCCAATTCATTCCTTCGAAATCGTTTGTAGTCAGCTACTTTGAATACTAACTTATCTTTACATAGCATAAAACCTTATATTTATATGATAAACGTAAATAGTAGAACACAAAATATTTCTTTGACTCTTTAAAATTTGAGGCCCGGCATGGCCAAGAGTGTTAAGGCGTGCGACTCATAATCTGAGGGTCGCAGGTTCGCATCCCCATCGCGCCAGATATATCCGCCCTTTCAGCTGTCGGGGCGTTATAATGTGACGGTCAATCCCACTATTCGTTGTTGAAAACGTAACCCAAGAGTTGGCGGTGGGTGGTGATGACTAGTTGCCTTCCCTCTAGTCTTACACTACTAAATTAGGGACAACTAGCACAGATAGCCTTCGAGTAGCTTTGTGCGAAATTCAAAAATAAACACACACACACACACTTTAAAATTTGGATATGGATTACTAAAAACCTAAAACAAGACAAAAACATTAAAATTCTAAAAGCAGATAAAGCAAACTCTATATTCATAATAAACACGAATGAATACATCCAAAAAATGACAAACATTCCATCAGACACAAACAAATTTAAACGAATACACACAAATCCAACAAAGACACACGAAATGCAATTAAACAAAATACCACTGAAAACGAAAAAAAAAAAAAAGCCAACACAATTTCACAAACACTTTATTCCTACCTACGTTAAACCGATTCACTCACACCACAAATATACGGCATCCCCAAACCTCATAAACCAGATTGGCCATTACGACCAATAATGTCCACATATGAATCGTTTAATTACAACCTTGGTAAATACATAGCATGAGCATTCTCCAGATATGTAACATCAGCCAGCTCATTCATCAAAGACTCTTTTAATTTTAAGTCTAATCTTAATCAACTTAATCATAAAGCCTTAATGGCCAGTTTCGATGTTATATCCCTCTTTACAGAAGTCCCAACCACTGAAGCCTGCAAGATAGCCTTAGAACTCTATATCCGAAACCATAACCTATCAATAGACATTTCCAGCAACCAATTAGCGACCCTCATGGAATTCACCACGATGAAGACAAACTTTATGTTCAACAACCACAACTATATACAAACAAACGCCCTAAGTATGGGCAACCCAGTATCACCAGTTTTAGCCAATATTTTTATTACACAAGTTGAAACACAAGCAATTAACACAGCATTACATCCACCACTATACTGGTACAGATATGTAGATGACACGATGCGGTATTCAAATCTACAGAACACATACTTATTATTTTCAATCACATTAACTCTATACATCCCAACATTAACTTCACATGTGAACAGGAAGAAAGCAATCAAATATCATTTCTTAACCTCAAAATTACAAGAACCGACACACAATTTAAAACAGAAATCCACCGAAAAATCACCCATACTGGACTATACATTCCTTGGGATTCAGCACATGAAACAAAACAAAAACTCAACATACTAAGATACCAAATAAACACAGCCATAAAACTATGCTCACCAGATAAAATTAACGATGAATTAGACAAAATAAAACAATACTTCATCAACATTAATAAGTTTCCTCCACAAACCGTAGAAAATATTATGCGCACTCACCTAGACAAAAAGCAAAATCAACTAACAAAAGTAAATATATCTCACGAATCAAAAAATCACGAAACCATATACTGTTGCATGCCATATATTCCTGACATCAGCAGAAAAATAACCAACATTTGGCAAAAAACTAGTAACAAAATATGACATTCTAGTTAATACTAAATTTATTCAAAAATCAGGTACAAAACTGAGGTCTATACTATGTAAAAACTACACTGACAAACACCACACCAACATTATTTATAAAATACAATGTGATAACTGCCACGACTTATATATTGGAGAAACAAGTAGAAAAATGGAAACCAGATTCAAAGAACACAAAAAGTCACCTTCACACGTTTTCGAACACTGCAAATCAAATAAACACAACTTAACCATAGAAAACACCCAAATACTAAATAAAGAAACAAACATAAACAAATACAAAATTAAAGAAGCCTTACTTATACAACAACTTAAACCCAAAATAAACCAATACAAAGGAACACCTTTATACCTATATTAAAAAATATATTCAATCATCAAAGCACGCCCTCTACATTCCTAAACTCAGTTACACAACCGCTTTCAAACATGTGGTCAGCTACCGGTCAGTAACCCTTTCTTTCTTTGTGAATCTGACGATAACCGAAGAAGGTCGAAACGTTGTTCGCTCCTCTATTAGTGTCTTCTATACCCATAACAGCCGTTTTTAAATATATAATGAAACAAAGACTTTTCATACGTAAGATAAAAACAGTGTAGTAACTTTTTTATTGAAATAATCTAAAACTTTAGCAAGCCTCTTTACGTTTGTCGTATTATCCTGGATAGTCTCACAACTTTAAATGTTATTATATGTCTTTAATTTACATATTTTTTTCTTCAGAGTCCAAGTGCACTTCAGAACTTTAAGTATTATGGAGTCCATTTTAATACTATCACTCCCAACAGATTTCAGAGCATCAACGACTGCTTTACGATTACTGCTAACAGATTTCAGAACATCAGTGACTACACTGTAGTTACTTGTATGACAGTTGAAAACACCAGCGACTAGTACTTGTTAATTTCAACTTGGGTTTCTACTTCATATTTACACGTTTTTATGAAATGACAATTACAATTCTAACTTTTAAACAGGAATTATTTTTATCTCAGTTCGCCAGTAGAACTTTCAACTTAATTACATTTCTAAACTCTTATTTAAAACAACTCCCTGTTGGAACATTTAGACTTTCTTGAAATTAACACAAAGCCACTGTAACAGTTACTTTATGAAACAAAGTAACGAAGAAAACGAAAAGTTTAATGGAAAACAAATAAATTTAGCTTGACTGCTTGTTTGTTTTTGAATTTCGAGCAAAGCTACACGAGGGATATCAGTGCTAGCCGTCCCTAATTTAGCAGTGTAACACTAGAGGGAAGGCAGCTGGTCATCACCACCTGCCGTCAACTCTTCAGCTACTCTTTTACCAAAATAGTAGGATTGACGGGAACATTAGAACGCCCCACGGCTGAAAGGGCGTGTATATTTGGTGTGACGGGAATTCGAACCCGCGACACTCGGATTGTGGGTCGAGTGCATTTAATCATCTGGTTATGTCGTGTCCTTGAATTTAGCCACTTTAGGTTTTATATTTGTTATATGACAAGTGAGTTTGTCAAGGTTCCGTGGGATCTATAAGTTAGAGTTTAAAATTTCATGAATAATAATTAGTAGCAATACCTATCTGTACTTTTTACACAAACTATACACCATGATTCTTTCTATCAATACCTTTATGATCCAATCTTGGTTGTAAGCTGACAGATGTCTGTATAGGTGGACGTAAGCCTTTCTTTTTTTTTTTATCGAAAGCTAACAGTTTTTATAAAATATATCTATCTTTTCAGAGGTTCCCCGGTGGGACAGCGATGAGTTTATAACGTTACGATCCAGGGCTTAAATCTCCACGGTGGACACAGCACAGTGGTTTTGTGTTTAAAGAAAGAAGCGAATTTTTCAGGACAAAGTTGCTCTTTGGCCCGGCATGACCAGGTGGTTAAGGCACTCGACTCATATTCTAAGGGTCGTGGGTTCAAATCCCCATCACACCAAACATGCTCGCCCTTTCAGCCGTGGGGGCGTTATAATATTACACTCAATCCCACTATTCGTTGGTAAAAGAGTAGTTCAAGAGTTGGCGGTGGGTGGTGATGACTAGCTGCCTTCTCTCTAGTCTTACACTGCTAAATTAGGGATGGTTAATGCAGATGGCCCTCGAGTACCTTTACGCGAAATTCAAACCAAACCAAGTTGCTCTTTAACTTAATTTCCAAGGCCTGGCATGGCCAAGCGCGTAAGGCGTGCGACTCGTAATCCGAGGGTCGCGGGTTTTAATCCCCGTCACACCATACAGCAGTAGGGGCGTTATAATGTGACGGTCAATCACACTATTCGTTGGTAAAGAGAAGTCCAAGAGTTGGCGGTGGGTGGTGATGACTAGCTGCCTTCCCTCTAGTCTTACACTGCTAAATTAGGGACGGCTAGCACAGTTAGCCCTCGAGTAGCTTTGTGCGAAATTAAAAAAACAAACAAACAAACTTAATTTCCTTGATTGCAAATCAAATTCCTTCTTATTTTGCTACAGAAATTGCTAATCACTATATTTCACGTTCAAGTTTAATATAGAATTGGTGATTCTAGAAATGTGGTATAAAATAAAATATTAGCTGAAACTAAAACTCGCACCTAATTATGACACATACAAAATTACTGAGACTGTGCTAATATTTTTATTTCTCATAATACGCTGCTGTAAAGTTGAATATTGTTAAGGTTTCTTATAACAATGCAAACAAAAGCCACCCCGTCACCCAGTAATAGACTCTAGCCTTAGTTAACGATGTATAACTTTACCTTTAGTCTTAGTTAATACTGCTATTGTAAGATATATTGTATCAACTAGATTTCGTTATTACTGTTTCCAAAGCTCGGTAGTTATTAATAAATGCAAGTAGAAATCCTATTTCGTAACATCTTGTATCAAACCCATCCACCGTCAAGATGGTTTCCAAGGTGTTCTGTAGGACTATAAAAGTTATTTTAAGTAGTCCATTTTAATTAGCTTATTGTTATTTTAAATTATTAACGAAATGTGCATGTTTAATGACACCAAGTATTAATTTACAGAAAAATATTCAGTAACATTCTCGCAAAATTTGACCACGACCTCTGGAATTTTGGATACTCGAGGGCAGTTATGGGTATATAGACTTTACTAATCGGAGCTATGCCAAATGCACAGTATACAACCCATGATGCAATATTCTCTTCACAATCAATCTTTTACACAGGGTAAAATACAGTTAAGGTCACGTTCCTTTCCTGTATGCCTAAGGATCATATACCCTTCCATCAGTTTAAGATCAGATGGAGTTCTCATAATTACCGTTGTCAAGGTATCACTATCGACGGTTTTTTCATCAGGGACAACACAGCCTAGCTTTATGAGAGTGAAATACGGTTTATGAACTTCCACTTTCATAAATACACGTATTTATTTATACTAATCAGTGATGTCGAGAAAACCCACTTGTAGAAAAAAATGATATATATGTAAAAACGACTCGTTTAGGTTGAAAAAATATATCAATATATTGATACTGTCTTCCAGTGTCTTCAAAAATGGGACCTCTTTACATGTGATCACGCTGAATACCCAAAATATAAAATTATAGAAAAAAAACACAGTTGCAAAGACTGTTCTAACAAATTTCTTGGAAAGTATTACACTTATCACGTTTCCTTAATACTTACGACAAATGGACATTTGTTTTGATATTACGCTATTAAATCTCGGTATTTTGTGAAGTGTCTCACACAGAGTAGACTGCTCGTGAGCACGCATATTAATAAGGCTTACACGTATCGATCTCCTATTTACACAGTGTTATAACGTCTTCTCTATCAGATTTATTTAATTTAAGACACACTGGCTTCTAGCACACATCTAGAGGACACTTATATTGAGGGTAGTATATATAAAAAAGTATACCAGGCCTGTTTGTTTCCACCTTCCTATTGTCATTCCAATTGACAGACTAATTCTGATAGACATCATGTTTACACGTTTGTAAAATATATTTGTTGTAAAGTCGTTTTGTAAAACTTTTAATCACGGCTCGATGGTTCATATTTCCCCATATTTATTTTAGTTTTATATTATGCATTGTTAAAACTTATTACATAAGAAAAAACGAAATGTAATTGGCGGTATTTCAAAGTTATAAAATGTATACTAAATGATTAAATCTCGAATTAAAAAAAAATCGGATCGCGGGTCGAAAGCCTTAACCACCTGGCCATGCCGGGGCCAATTTTTTATGAAGACTGAGACGGCAATTTTTCATAATGATAAAACAAAAATCCCGCATAATCTTTATTGGAACAGAACAAAGTATTTAGACGTTGTTGTTGTTTTGAATTAAGCACAAAGCTACATAATGGGCTATCTGTGCTCTGCCCATCACGGGTATCGAAACCCAGTTTCTAGCGTTGTAATTCCGCAGACATACCGCTGAGCCACTGGAGGGCAAGTCTTTAGACAAAGTTTAGGTAATTTATTGAGGGAAAACCTGTATTCGTTCTGATGTAAAACTAAGTAATTTAAACTGATGATTATTGGTTATAGATTATCACGTCGTGCTTACTTTTCTGATTAAGCAATTTGAATAATCACGAAATGTAATTATAACAACTTGAGGGAAATTTAATGAACCAGAAGTTGAAATAAATGAAGAATATTCATAACTTTGAAGAAATGAAGCAACCAATGGACTTACCAATTTCGTGCACTAAAACATTTATGTTGCTAATTACGAGTCACCAGTAGTTACTTACATTTAATTAACTACGTTTGTGAATTGGTGACAAAAGCAGCAGAGTTGCAATTGTTTTGATTTGTTTCAAACATTCACGCCAGCGCCACGAGTCCGTCTGTGATAGCAAACCCTAACTTTGAACTGATGTACTTTAGAGAATGAAGCCAATCACAGTACCTAAATTAAGCTGAGTGTTGAAAAAGTTGTTATATTGGTACTTGGGAAAATATTAGCCTATGAATCATAGTTACTCACAGTGAGATACTGTGATACTGGTCACTCACATAGATCCATGAATAAGGATAAATTTGTTCTGTATTTAAAGAGGATACTTAGAATGTTTATTTGCAGAGACACTTGAAACATAAATAAGCAGAATATCTTTGTAAAATGATATTTAAAAGTAGAGACACTTAGAATGTCGTAGTGACACATAAACATAAATACGTAGAATTACTCCAATGATGTTTAAAAGTAGAGACACTTGAAACATAAATAAGCAGAATGTCTTTGTAAAAAGATATTTAAAGTAGCTACACACTACACAATAGAAACATCTCGAATATCTTTATTCATTAGCAACTTAATCAGAGACACGATTAATATTTGATTTCTATTATCAACTGAATCAGACGTACTCTGAATATTAGTTTTAGCTGGATCAAAGGAACCTGTTCCACTTACATAAAATAAAACCAATATCATAATCATTCACCACTCGATTCCATCAAGGAACATAGTGCCGCAATTGCTTGCGGATTCTTCAACAGGTATTTAAGTGAGTAGGTTGTTAGCCCACTGCACCGAGCCGTCCCTAATTTAGTAGTGTAAGACTAGAAGGAAGGCAGCTAGTCATCACCACCCACCGCCAACTCTTGCGCTACTTTTTTTACCAACGAATAGTGGGATTGACCGTCACATTATAACGCCCCACGGCTGGGAGGGAGAGTATGTTTGGCGCGACGCGGGCGCGAACTCGCGACCCTCTGATTACGAGTCGCATGCCTTACGCGCTTGGCCATGCCGGACCAAAGCCAATAAGTGTCATAATAAAATCGCTTCTTCGGAGGAATATGATAGCAGGATTTAAAGCTTTGTTACAACAACTGTTCAATTCAAAAATTAATCCATACATTAACGAATATACATTCGTGTTAAGATTTGTTCTTTAATATATGAAACTACTTTGAAATATAAAACTAACCCGAAGACGTGAGTATTTATTTTATTTGTCAACTAACCCGAAGACGTGAGTATTTATTTTATTTGTCAACTCCAATGGAAAAAAAAAGTAGTACACGAAGACGTGAGTATTTATTTTATTTGTCAACTCCAATGGAAAAAAAGTAGTACATTCAAATGTGTTATTTTTCATACATAGCATGTGTTCTTCTTATAGCAAAACCACATAGGCTATCTGCTAAGCCCACCGCGAGGAATCGAACCCCTGATTTTAGCGTTGTAAATCCGTAGACATACCGCTGTACTAGCGTGGGGCTTTATACGTAGCAACAAGTTACCAGAAACAAAAACTATACAAACTGAAGGTGTATTTTATTCAAATATGCTCATTATAATACATTTTCTGATAGTTCGCCAATCTGGTGTCTCTGTACTGTTTACGATTGTTAAGAGATTGTTACATATGATATTGACGAATGACCTTTTTGTTGGTTTTAGATATGTTTTAATACTTTAAATATATTTGTGTAAAACAAAACATTTCCACTGGAACTGGTGAAGAGGAGTGAATAAATTACTCACTCTGTTCATATTTTGTACTTATTTCACACATACAGCAGTAAACGTTGTTTTCTTGCTACCATATCATTCACAAATGTACGATTGGGAAATGTTTTGTAAATATTTGTGATGCTGTGAAAAACTCTAGGATCAAAACGATTAAAGATATGAGTTGGAATATTCTTACAAATGTTCAAGATGTTATAAAAAGATTGTTTGTTTTTGAGGCCCTCCGCTGGTACAGCGGTAAGTCTCAGGATTTACAACGCTTAAATCAGAAGTTCGATTCCCCTCGGTGGGCTCGGCAGATAGTCTAATGTGGCTTTGCTATAAGAAAACAAACAAACAAACAATGTTTTTTGAATTTCGCGCAAAGCTACTCGAGGGCTATCTGCGCTAGCCGTTCTTAATTTAGTAGAGTAAGACTAGAGAGAAGGAAGCTAGTCATCACCACCTACCGCCAACTCTTGGGCTAATCGTTTACCAACTAATAGTGAGATTGACCGTCACATTATAACGTCTCCACGGCTGAAAGGGCAAGCATGTTTGGTATGACGGAGATTCGAACCAGCGACCCTCAGAATACAAGTCGAGTGCCTTAACCACCTGGCCATGCCGGGTCCTGTTATAAAAAAACGAAAAAAGTAAGATAATGTTACAAATAATATTGTTACAAATGCTCATGACACGAAAACAAGTAAGATCTATAATCAGTTAAAGACAAAATAACGATCTCTAAAAACTCCAGAACATTCTATATCACGGGAAATCAGTAATGAATTAATTAATTAAAATGTGAGAAAAACTTGAACGACGTTGTGGTAAGACTACCATGGCAACACAAAAATGTTTTGATTAGCTTACAGAGGTGTGTTGAAGACGAAAATGGTTTCCGTTGAGCAATAAGTCAGAAAAAGAAAATGTTAGACATAAAATGGCTAGAAAATAATCTGAAACAAAAATATATTGAACATCGATGAAGAAAAATAAAGATATATTTGAAATATCATTATTAAAGACTGTTAAATGGGTAGGACTAAAAAATAAAAACAAATATGGAAAAGGTATTACAAATAAATAACAAGTATTAAAAATATTAAGACTAATAATTTTCTGTATTAATTCCCTACAATTAAGCCTTTTGACCTTTTTAGTTTTTCATAAGCTTGTACAACTTTAAGAATGTCCAGAAGAGGGCCTTACGGAGGCTTAGCTAGGAATGTATTTGTTCTTTCGTTTCCTTTTCCACAAAGACACCATTTCACCACATTTGCTGTGTGCTTGGATTTATTGTGCTGTTCGAAAATAAATCCCAGGCATATTATTCTAGCTACTGAGGGGATAGTATGTTAATTGAAAATCTGTCTGTCTTGTCAGTGCTCAAGGCCTTCAGTTTCGCGTGGGTCTTCGATAAGATTATCTCAGATGCAGCTCCAAACTTCCATTGATCTCCAGTTTTGTTTTACTGTCGATGAAAGTTGTTTGTGATGCAATTTTTTTCTTGTTACGGTACAAACCGTGATTGTTGCCAGACAACTTCAGATTGAATTTATACGTTAAAAACACAAACCCGACTAAATTAGAGGTGACTAGCGCAGATTGTCCTCGTGTAGCTCTGCGCGAAATTCAAAACAAACCAAACCTGTTATGAGCACCAGCCTGCTATTTTGCTCATTCTACTGATTGTAGTCTGATACTTATTTCAACGGTTTAAGATTAGTTATTTTTTCTCAGTGGAGGTTTTCAAACAGCGTTACGTCCATTGAAAGTACTTCGAGCTAATATTTATATTGCAAAGTACTTATGAAAACTCTTATTCTCTGAACAAGATAGGCAAAAGGTTTGACATGTTATATTAAAAAGAAGTTAAATATGCAAACAGACAAGCCACATAACAATTACGGCCGATATAAAGTTGCCATGGAAAGTAACATATTTCATTTCTACATTGTTCAGTGTGACGTAGAAAAAGTGACGTTACTGCAAATTTATCGATTTTTGTCATAAAATATTTATACATTCAAAGCATAAAAAATGTGCTTAGATCGGGGATATATAATGTCTAAGATAGGAATACCCTTGTACTTAATGGCATTAGTAAATCAATGAATATGGATTAACTTGAGAGCTAGACCATTCAGAAAAAGACCTCCAACAAGTCGCACCCCAGCCGTGGATAACGCTGCGTCTAGTAACTATTAAGAACCTTTATCTGCAATATAAAAAAAGAAGAAGAGAGAAAACATATTAATAATTTGCCAGAAGCAACACAAATGGATTTTTCTACGCTATTTCAAAACTCTGAAGACAATTATAGTTATAATAAAGTTATAATATTGTCTAAGTATGATATATCCCGAAAACATGAAAATGATGTTTCATCGTCAAAATGTTTTCTAAGATATCAAATGTGTGCTGTTTGTTTTATTTGTAAGTGAAAGGTCAAACACATTCATAACATACGATGTGTTTTCTCTCCCCAAGTGCTGAAAAATTAATTGTGCTGATTTATAGTTCTCAGTTGCATTATTAAATTAAACGTGTATTTGTACAAATCTTATTACAGTTTAAAGTTAGAATTAAATAACAGGTCGAACAATCTCCGAGCTTTTATATATTTATATTTAAAAAGCATTTGAACATGCGCTCTTCGTTAGATCGTACAGTTTATAAAAAAAAATTAAAACAAATTAGGCTACGCTTATAACAGCATTAGTCATGCATGGTTTAATTTATTTATTGAAAAGTAAACACTGACGTAAAGGAGGGAAACCATGAGTTTGGTTAATGGTTATAAAAGAGCTACAAACGTGGGCTGCTGTTACAATGGCTTCTTTTATTTTTCATTCTGTTGTTTTATTTCTTTTCACTGTTGATTTGATCTTCTAACATTAATTTATTTTAATTTATTAGGCTTTAGGCTTACTGTTGTAAAGAAACTTAGGGCACTTTCTTGTTTTGGTTGTTGCTAGGCCACTTGTGATTCGAATTGCTCCATTATATCCTATTGTTTACTAAACAACTCGTAACTGTTAAAAGCTTAAGTTATTGAGCCGAAAGCTTGTGCATTAGAAAACCTGAAAGAACGTGGTGATAGTTGAAATAAATTGCTTAATAGAAATATAAGTACTCACGTTAAAACCTGAACATTGACTTTTCTTCTCGCCATGGATGGTGATTATGGGACTAAGTGAAAACATACTAAAACTCCTTAACCATTGTACGTTTTCCAGGAACCGGAGCAACAGAATCATTCCTAAGGGTCTCCAACTAATGTCCAATATCAACATAATAAAACATAGAATAATAATCCAACGTGCTGAAGAAGCTACAAATCGTGAAAGGTCGTCTTTCAGCAGAAAGAAAACTCAACATCCGAAAATAAAATTCCAGGATATTAATGAGCATACAAAGTCCATGTTTTCTGTTGAAAACATTCATAATATTAACAGAATTACACATACACGAATTGAGCATAAATTTAAGATGGTAAAAGAGAGGGCTCCCGCCAGTATAGCGGTATGTCTCCGGATTTACAACGCTAAAATCAGGGGTTCGATTCCCCTCGGTGCGCTGAGCACATAGCCTAATGTGGCTTTGTTATAAGAAAACACACAAAAAAACACACGGTAAAAGAAAGACAGATCAAGAAATTCAGCACTCTAATAAGTGTAAACATAAGTAAATGTTATATTATTCCACACTAATAAAACAACCTATTGTTCATAACAACAAGTCACATTATTTCTCACTAAGAAACAACCTGTTGTTCATAAGAAAACGTTATATTATTCCACACTAAAAAACAACTTGTTGTCAGTCTGATGATGAGGTTTAGACTAATCGTGAAGAAAAAGAGTTTTACCTTTAGGTTTAGTTTCAACTTCTAACAGTGTGTCAAACTCCGAATATTATTGCTGTTACACAAGAAGTTGCCAGTCACTTAGAAGAACCAAAGTTTGTTTTAAAATCAAGGAAACTACTAACAAAGTTTTTAGACGTAAGGGGAAAAAAACGTCAAAAGAAATAAGATACAAATCTCGAACAACGTAAAGATCTTTACAATATTGTGGTTTTACCAGTAAACAAAGGGAACTCTACTGTTCTTTTAAACAAGGAAGATTATGAAAATAAAGTAACCGATTCATTATCTGACTCTGTATATATACACTCTTAAAATCAGACCCTACTAAAAAAAACGTGAAGGAACTAAACGATTTTCTTTCGCAACTTATGACAGAGATAACGAAAGATACGTATCAACGGTTATCTTTTGATCATTGTCTTCCACCACGGTTTATGGTCTTCGAAAACTTCAAAAGCCCGACATAAGTCTCCGACCTATTGTATGCCCTATTGATTCCCCTCGGTATGACTCTGAAATTTTTTTTTTATCATGCTTTAAGATCTTTAGCTGGGAATTTCGAATAGTCCTTTAAAAAATCACAATAGTACGTTGACGTTATAAGGGACAAAGATAACAATGATGACATCATTGTTGGTTTTGATGTGATCTCCCTGTTCGAGAGTATTTCTATCTCTGATACTATCAGTATTGTAGAAGATTTACTAATCAGGGTTGTCTCACTTCCAGTCTTCTCAACCTACTATTATTATGCTTAGAATCTAGATGTTTTCTTTAGAACTATCAGTACTTCAAAATGGAGGATGGTATTCCGTTGGGTTTCCTTCTCGTCTGTTTTTGTTAAAATTTATATACAACATTTTGAGATTACGATCATTTCATCTTCACTACACCTTCGGTTCGGCATGGCCAGATGCTTAGGGCGCTCGATTCGTAATGTGATGGTCGCGGGTTCGAATCCATGTCACACGAAACTTGCTCGCCTTTCTCGCCGTGGGGGCGTTATAATGTAATGGTAAATCCCAACATTAGATTGTAAAAGAGTAGCCCAGGAGTTGAGGGTGGGTAGTGATGACGAGTTACTTTCCCTTTAGTTTTACACTTCTAAATTAGGGACGGCTAGCGCAGATAGCCCTCGAGTAGATTCTCGCGAAATTAAAAAACAACAACAAACACTACACCTTTTTTTTTACTTTGGCTTCGATGCGTGTATGATATTTTTGTGTTATGGGAATATGAGACACTAATTTTGAACGAGTTTTTGTTACATCTAAATAATAAAAGAATTCTATATAATTTACGTTAAAAGTAGACAAGTAACTCCTTACCTTTTGTAGATGTAAATAATATTGATAACCTGAAACAAATGTTTCTCGAAAAGCAACTGGGACAAACAAATATCCAATCAACCCATATCTGTCATAAAGAGTAACATAAAAATTTTAGCGCCCAGAATATGCACCAACGAATGTTTATTTGTTTTTTGAATTTCGTACAAAGCTACTCGAGGGCTATCTGTGCTAGCCGTCCCTAATTTAGCAGTGTAATACTAGAAGGAAGGTAGCTAGTCATCACCACCCACCGCCAACTCTTGGGCTACTCTTTTACCAACGAATAGTGGGATTGACCGTCACATTGTGACGCCCCCGCGGCTGAAAGGGCGAGCATGTTTAGCGCAATGGGGATGCGAACCCGTGACCCTCAGATTACGAGTCGCACGTCTTAACACGCTTGGCCATGCCGAGCCCAGTTTTTATTACTTAGGGATTCACAAACTCTATATAATTTTATAATTTTGTCAACAGTTTGGTTGTTTGTTTGAAGTTAAGCACAAACCTATGAACTAAACTATCTGTCCACTACTGGCATCTAAACCCGGTTTTCTACTTTGTAAATACATACCGTTGTGTTACTGGGGAAGGTGTGTAGACACACTAGACCAGTGGCTTTTAACCTTTTAACATTTGTATTACCCCCTGAGACTCTCCAGGGTATTACCGTGATCCTATAATAATTTTTGTAATGGTGAACTTTGCGTAAAGGTAGAATAAAACAAAACAATATAAAGATTCTAATTTATCGAAAATGTTAAAAATAAATGGCCATAAGAAATGCTACAAGTGCTAAACAAATGTAAAATCCATGGAACTGCTGAACAGCATACAAAACCTACTTATTCATTCAGTGTGAGGGTTGATATAATATATATATAATAAGAAAATATACTAAATACGATGAAAACTTTTATATTTAAATTTTAAGTTCGATGTAATAATATTATATAGTTTAAAAACGTTGTAATATATGAAAATGTTTACTCAAAATTAGACAGGTGGTTGCGCAACAAGCATCTCGACGCGGTTTGACTGCCGCACTTTAGCGTGTTTCTCATTGGTGGACAGTTTCAGGCACTTGCCACAAAAACAATAATCTTCTCCGTGATTTCTCCAATAATTCCCAAACCTTCCGTGACCCCGGAGAAACTTCAAACGACCCCCAGGTTAAGAACACTGCACTAGAGGAACAGTGGCTAGTTATGTACTTCCTCAAGTTATGGAGCTATAATTACTAACTATGATACAATCTCCTATTCACTAGTTATGCTACAATCTCCTATTCACTAATTATACTACAATCTCCTATTCACTAATTATACTACAATCTCCTATTCACTAATTATGCTACAATCTCCTATTCACTAATTATGCCACAATGTCCAATTCACTAATTATGCTACAATCTCCTACTCACTAATTGTGCTACAATCTCCTATTCACTAATTATGCCACAATGTCCTATTCACTAATTATGCTACAATCTCCTATTCACTAATTATACTACAATCTCCTATTCACTAATTATGCTACAATCTCCTACTCACTAATTATGCTACAATCTCCTATTCACTAATTATGCCACAATGTCCTATTCACTAATTATGCTACAATCTCCTATTCACTAATTATACTACAATCTCCTATTCACTAGTTATGCTACAATCTCCTACTCACTAATTATGCTACAATCTCCTATTCACTAATTATGCTACAATCTCATATTTACTAATTATGCTACAATCTCCTATTCACTAATTATGCTACAATCTCCTATTCAATAATTATACTACAATCTCCTACTCACTAATTATGCTAAAATCTCCTATTCACTAATTATGCCACAATGTCCTATTCACTAATTATGCTACAATCTCCTATTCACTAATTATACTACAATCTCCTATTCACTAATTATGCTAAGCAATCTCCTACTACTACTAATTATGCTACAATTTCCTATTCACTAATTATACTACAATCTCCTATTCACTAATTATGCTACAATCTTCTACTCACTAATTATGCTACAATCTCATATTCACTAATTATGCTACAATCTCCTATTTACTAATTATGCTACAATCTCATATTCACTAATTATGCTACAATCTCCTACTCACTAATTATGCTACAATCTCCTATTCACTAATTATACTACAATCTCCTATTCACTAATTATGCTACAATCTCATATTTACTAATTATGCTACAATCTCCTATTCACTAATTATGCTACAATCTCCTATTTATTAATTATACTACAATCTCCTATTCACTAATTATGCTACAATCTCCTACTCACTAATTATACTACAATCTCCTATTCACTAATTATGCTACAATCTCATATTTACTAATTATGCTACAATCTCCTATTCACTAATTATGCTACAATCTCCTACTCACTAATTATGCTACAATCTCCTATTCACTAATTATGCTACAATCTCCTATTTACTAATTATACTACAATCTCCTATTCACTAATTGTACTACAATCTCCTATTCACTAATTATGCTACAATCTCCTACTCACTAATTGTACTACAATCTCCTATTCACTAATTATGCTACAATCTCCTATTCACTAATTATGCTACAATCTCCTATTCACTAATTGTACTACAATCTCCTATTCACTAATTATGCTACAATCTCCTATTCACTAATTATGCTTCAATCTCCCGATGAGATGCAGCTCCTGGCACGAGTCCAGTCACACTGTAAATCTGATGATGAAATCGGATTTCTGGATGATTTGTTGATGATCCAAATTTACTTTTTTTTACAATAACATCACGTACAAACTATTGGAGTGTCACTCCATGTTGATTTATTGATGAGAAACCTAGAGAAGTGATCCATACCCAAGGACTTGCTAACGTAGAAGTTTTATTATCCTTGAAAAACTATTCTAACATTTATTCTTTCTCTCATTCAACACAAACCTCGAATTCTACATATTTAATAAATCAACTACAATAAAGAACTGGTAGAAACCAGTGACATTTAATAGACAACAATAACTTATTAAACTGCTCACAAGTTCTTCATAGTATCTGTTCACCTTCTTATCTCTTATGATAATCTTCATTTATACCTCTCCAGGTGTCGCCACTGTTATTTTTCGTGTTAAATAAATCTACGATTAGTATTAAATTAACTAATTCGTAAAAGTAAGAATTCAGTTTTAGAAATTCAATCAGGTCTTCGTCGTATTTATCTACAAAATTATCGTCTTCACTAAAAGACTAGTCACACTCCAGAAATTTTTTTTTCTTCCCAAACTCAACGTTTCCATAGTTACAGCATCACATACGACTACAAAATGATTGCCGAGAGGATTAGATGCAACAATTAAAACTGTCTTAACAATGGAAATGTCATGCATTATCGAACACATGCATATATATAAATATAAATTAATATGAATGAACGAGAGAAAATGATATGCCATAGTAGAACTGTACACAGTAACAATAATACAGAAATATGAGGAAATACAAATGTTAATAACGAAAGTCAAGACTTAATTCTCTATTTTAGATTTATAAAATAGGAGAATATATTGTTCGTTTGTTTTGTGAATTTCGCTCAAAGCTACTCGAAGGCTATCTGCGTTAGCCGTCCCTAATTTAGCAGTGTAAGACTAGAGGGAAGACAGCTAGTCATCACCACCCACTGCCGTCTCTTGGGCTACTCTTTTACCAACGAATAATGGAATTGACTGTGACATTAAAACGCCCCCACAGTTCAAAAGGGTGAGCATGTTTGGTACAACGGGGATTCGAGTCCTCGACCCTCGACTTACAAGTCGAATGCCTTAACACACAAGACCATGTCGGGCCCTGTTTGTTTGAATTTAAGAACAAAGTTATACGTTGGGTTATCTGTCCCCTGCCCTCCGTTGTACAAGAAAATGCAAAATATGATTTTATGTCATGCCACTTAATATGTATTCATTTTATAGATATTAAAGTTTTTGAACATACGGAAAAATTTCCAAATAAGTTACAATTTATATGACCACGAACTTGAATAATTATCGGTTTATGTTTGTGTTTGAAAATACACAATTTTTAGGCAACGTTACATAAAAGGCTATTTATTTTAACCTAATTTTGAAGTTCCCCAGTGGCACAGAGGTATTTCTCTATACTTACAAAGCTAGAAACTGGTTTTCGATACTCGTGGTGGACAGAGCACAGATAGACCTTCGTGTAGATCTATGCTTAATTACAAACAAACCTAATTTTAGAACAATAGACTTGAGTGAGTGGAATTAGTAAACAGCACTCTGAGCTAACCCTTTGGCTGTTCTTGTCTGACAAAAAGCGGGGCTCGATTCTCTTTCTTATAACACGTCTATGGCTACCAATCGCAGAGCGCGTTTAGGGGTAACAGGACAAAATCACATGGGATTCACATTGAAGTTTAGGCTACGTACGGCACGTTTACTGTGTGATTTTGTTTCAAAGAGGTACCAAAAGTGATAGTCGAATATTAAGTAAAAAAATTACTTTTTTACTTATAGGGTGTTGAATTAGCAGTTTAAAAAGTTTGGTTAATTAATTAAAGGCGTGTTAAGGCGTGCGACTCATAATCTGAGTGTCGCGGGTTCGCATCCCCGTCGCGCCAAACATGCTTGCCCTTTCTATCGTGGGAGCGTTATAATGTGACAGTCAATCCCACTATTCGTTGGTAAAAGAGTAGCCCAAGAGTTGGCGGTGGGTGGTGATGACTAGCTGCCTTCCCTCTAGTCTTACACTGCTAAATTAGGGACGGCTAGCACAGATTTCCCTCGAGTAGCTTTGCGCGAAATTAAAAAAAAACAAACAAATAATCTTTGTGAAGTGAAAAATATTTTGAATGCGTTAGTTGTCAATAATCAATCAGGTTGGTATATTTAATCTCGAACACTTAACTCATTGGCAAATAAACTCTACTTGTTGAAATGGTTTCATCTTATATTTAAATAATGCTTATCATCTGTTTTCCTAACAAATTATTTTTGGTGTGTGTGTGTGTGTGTTTTCTTCCACTGAGGGGAATCGAACCTCTAATTTTAGCGTTGTAAATCCGTAGACTTTGCGCTGTACCAGCAAGGAGATAATTATTTTAGAAAATTCATTAAATTTATTAATTATTAACGTGTAAGTAGAATATAAATTAATTCCTGTAATAAACATTCTAACGTTACTTCGGTAGAACATAAATTAATTCCTGTAATAAACATTCTAACGTTACTTCGGTAGAACATAAATTAATTCCTGTAATAAACATTCTAACGTTACTTCGGTAGAATATAAATTAATTCCTGTAATAAACATTCTAACGTTACTTCGGTAGAATATAAATTAATTCCTGTAATAAACATTCTAACGTTACTTCGGTAGAATATAAATTAATTTCTGTAATAAACATTCTAACGTTACTTCGGTAGAATATAAATTAATTCCTGTAATAAACATTCTAACGTTACTTCGGTAGAATATAAATTAATTCCTGTAATAAACATTCTAACGTTACTTCGGTAGAATATAAATTAATTCCTGTAATAAACATTCTAACGTTACTTCGGTAGAATATAAATTATTCCCTGTAATAAACATTCTAACGTTACTTCGGTAGAATATAAATTAATTCCTGTAATAAACATTCTAACGTTACTTCGGTAGAACATAAATTAATTCCTGTAATAAACATTCTAACGTTACTTCGGTAGAATATAAATTAATTCCTGTAATAAACATTCTAACGTTACTTCGGTAGAATATAAATTATTCCCTGTAATAAACATTCTAACGTTACTTCGGTAGAATATAAATTAATTCCTGTAATAAACATTCTAACGTTACTTCGGTAGAACATAAATTAATTCCTGTAATAAACATTCTAACGCTACTTCGGTGAAGAAAACTATCAAAGTTTTTAACATTTTAGTCAAAGCAAAAGTACAAAATTTCTCATGAGAATGAATTATAACTTACCGTGTTCTTATGTCAACTGTATTCCAACGTTACAAAATCAACAAAAAGTGTTATTTAATGTTTATTTTTTGAAATTCTCAGATTCTCAAAATAATACAAAAGCGCGAAACTGACCTTGCAAAAGGGAAGAAACAAAAACTTACTAATGTTTTACGTAACCATTTTCTTCACCAGTCGGTAAAACATTATAGTAGATTGACCATATCATTACAATACCCTCATAGCCGAGAAAGCGGGCACGTTTGACGAAGATGACGAAGTTGATTTGGCCATGCATGGTCTAGTGGTTAGAGCACTCGAGTCGTAATTCGAGGGTCGCGCTCGAATCTCGTCACATCAACCAACATGCTCGCCATTTCTGCCTTGGGTGCGCTATAATGTTGCTGTTAATCCCACTATTCGATGGTAAAAATAATAGCCTAAGAGTTGGCGGTGAGTGGTGATGACTATAACTATGTTCCTGTAGTCTTACACTGCTAAATTAGGGACGGCTAGTGCAGATAGCCCTCGTGTAGCTTTGCGCGAAATTCAAAACAAACAAACAAACTAAGATTATTCGATCCACGAGACCATCTTAAATATAAAATTTGAATATTTTTTCCTATACCTCTGTTATTCAATGTGCTCGACAGATGGATCATTGTTATGGTTAGTAGCCCACATATGACTTTCCAAATCTATTCATTCATTAATGAATGAATTATTTAGTTTTATTACTTACTAATTACCAGTTAGTTTTATCTTACGTCGCGGCTGCTAACCTGCTACTGTCTTCAAGGAGGTCATGAGAAGAACTACATAAGGTGATAGCAACTCGTATTCGAACTGGATCCTCTTGTTAGAATACTTGGTATTTTCTTAGAATAAGAGGAAATTCTTACTCATAAGAACAAGAAATTAACCAGTGATTAGTTTATAGTTTTTGTTTGGAAAACTGTTTTAAATAAATAAAATAAATTGTTAATATAAAAAAGAGCTATCTAGGACTGGCTACTGAACTTGAAAAAAATTAGCCAAAAAAAGACAGAAGTGGACATATTACAAGACAGATTAAGCTGTCAAGACTTTAGGTTAGAATAAATCCATACATTACTGGACTCTCCATTTTCTCTGTCAAAGCTTGGTGTCTAAATAGAATCTCAGATTCAGTATGATATCATTCTTTTAATTAATTTTAAAATACTACGTTTGTGAATATTTAGAGAAACATTTAACGACTAGAAATTCTCGTTCTATTTGTTTTACCAGTGAGAAAGTTGATAATGTAGGGACTTAGTCTGCTATGTAATCAGTAGACGGATCGATAAGTTCAGTTCCATCCTGTGTTGTTTGGTTCCTTTCTTAGAGTTCAGTAGTTAACCCTACACTTTCTTAAAGTTCAGTAGTTATCCCTACACTTTCTTAAAGTTCAGTAGTTATCCCTACACTTTCTTAAAGTTCAGTAGTTAACCCTAAACTTTCTTAAAGTTCAGTAGTTAACCCTACACTTTCTTAAAGTTCAGTAGTTATCCCTTCATGGCTTGTTTTATTTAACGATGTTTTTTTTTCTTAATACTTTTTATTTACTTTTTATAAGATGAACCCTGTGGGTTATTAGGTTGTAGAGTGTATTCTAAAGCTTTGTAAATTTTGGTCGATGTACTTATTAGATCATACAGGTAAGGACCTTCTTAAACCTCGGGCCCCTTCCCACGTATAAGATTATTTGTGCCTTATTTTAATACTTCTACAACTGCCACATTAATTATTAGATGATATATATATGTATGTCCCCCAGTAGCTCAGCGGTATGTTTACGGACTTACAACGCTAAAAACCGGGTTTTGATACCCGTGGTTGGCTACCCATTGCGTAGCTTTGTGCTTAATTCAAAACAACAATATATATGCGTATATATATATGTGTGTATGTATATATATATATATAAAGCAAACAAAGACATCAGAAGAGGGTTTAAAATCCATTGTTTACCTAGTTTGCTTTATGTGTGTGTATATATAATAATAATAATAATTAATGTGGCAGTTGTTACTTACAGAGATTAAAATTAATTATGTCATCGGTTGGGTACTCTCGCTGTTAATGAGATTTTTGGCCATAATCCCATTGTTAAACCTCCCATGTTTTGTGTGGTAAATTTAAATTCGACACAATATCAATAAATTAATGTGAAAAATATCAGACCTGATCTTTTATTACAAATACATTCATGGTTTTTAACTAATACCCATTTGCTATCTAATTTCTCATTGCTTTAAAAGATTAATCAACTGTTTCGTCTGGTTTCCACAATACTTCCTCTTTAACCATAAAACAAGCTTTTGAATATTTTCCAAACTCGGAGCTTAGGAACGAAATTGAAGGCTTATGGGATTTACGTTGTATTTTCCGAATGTGGTAAAGTAACAGCCATAATCCATCATTTTTGACAGAGCTGTACTACTGAAGGAGATCAGTTGTCTGTGCGTAATCTCGTTTTCAATGTTTATAAAACAAGGTAGAAACCCATTTTACGTTTGTAGGAAGAGTGGATATTTTAGTGCTCTATTATGTAAATGTCGTCCATCTTGATCTGTACGTCCGACTGTAAGATTAAAATGCCTTTTGTTTGGAGTTTTCTTAATTTAATATTTTATTTTCTTTGAAACATTAATTTTAACTGAAACTTTTAAAGCGCTCATAAATATAGGAAAGGAAATTTCATAGATTCACATTAAACCAATGGGTCTATATATACATATGTGTGTGTGTGTGTGTGTGTGTGTGTGTGTGTATCAAATTGTATGATATTTCGTTAAATGATAGTTTTAACGATGAAAGCTAACATTGCTGTGTGGGCTGAAATGCCCTATTTTCATTCTGTGAAGTCACCTTCAATTCCTATGACTATAATAAAACTCCTCAGGGTAGCAGTCTGTTTCACATTAACTGAGCTGATGGCAAGTGTTATTGTCTCATAGCTCTGTTATTAACTGCTTATGACATAAAGTTTGCTATCTACTATGAATTTGTTTTTATACTGTAACGCGTTTCATATAGAAAGAGTGAATGTTTGACAAGGCACGCACCTCACTGACATGTGGGTGAAATGAAAGAATTTACAGATTGTAGAAATAACTATTTCTATTTTATAACTATTAGCAGAGAAATGGCAACCGCCACCTACGCGGTTGCTTTTAACTGGATATCGGAATTGACTGTCACATTTATTACTCTCCCCGCAACTGAAACTGAGAAGTGGTCGGAGGCATATCACGGTTAGGACTCTGCACCTATCAGTCACCCCACAAGATAACCACATATCCGTGCCTAGGTTACAAATTAAACTATACCTCTCAAAACTATGCATTATTTCTTTAATCGCTCAACTATTTACTAAGAAGAAAATTTAACAAAAACGTTTTTATTTTGCTTCTCTTTAACAAAAAGACGAGTATGAATTGATACGAATATCTTGCTTTGACTACAAAAAGAGTATGTTTTCTTAAAGCAAAGCCACATCAGGCTATCTGCTGAGCTTCCCGAGGGAAATCGAACCCCTGATTTTAGCTTTATAAATCCTTAGACTTACCGTTGTACTAGCGGGGGGGCTGACTACAAAAAAAAACAAGGCAGTTATCAACAAAATGTTATTTATAGCTAGCCAACTCCAAAATAGGATATAAAAGGTGTAAATCTACGTTTCTCTTATATTATTATTATATTACATTATAATAACCAATCATTTCACGAGATAGTTAGTCTAAAACTGTGGGTCTCGGAACGAGACACACCATAACAATAAATATTTGATTTTTAAAATCATTTATAAAATTATATAAACAAAACTGAGATACCGGATATACGAACATTACTGGAATTTACTTAAGTATATTAAAACGCTAACTCTTAACCCTACAGTTGAATATGCATTATAAGAAATTAACAGGTTAATTGGGTGAATCTGGAGTGTTTTAGAACTTAAAACAGATTAAAACAGTATATCTCTTGGACAAAATACCAGATTAACCCTATTGGTTTGGTTTTTGGAATTTCGCACAAAGCTACTCGAGGGCTATCTGTGCTAGCCGTCCCTAATTTAGCAGTGTAAGACTAGAGGGAAGGCAGCTAGTCATCACTACCCACCGCCAACTCTTGGGCTACTCTTTTACCAACGAATAGTGGGATTGACCGTACATTATAACGCCCCCACGGCTGGGAGGGCGAGAATGTTTATGCGACTCGGGCGCGAACCCGCGACCCTCAGATTGCGAAGCGCACGCCTTAACGCGTTAGGCCATGCCAGGCCATTAACCCTATTACAAATAATGAAACGTTCTGTCGATGTTCCATGTGATGATTCCATCGTCTTACCTAACTTTATAAACTTTGATCATGCTGTTTACTCTTTCCTTCGTAGATTCCATTGTTTTACAGATCACTGCAGAGGATTATCTAATAACTTATTTTTTTACATTTAGACCAGTTAAACCTTTGTATTTCTGGTTCACAGCCGTCTCTTAAGCTGAACGTAGTTGTTGTCATGGTGATTGTTGTTATTTGTAGGTGAATTTCCCTCAGTATATACAACAGTAGAATATCGATTGAATTTAAAGGGTGCAGGAATAAGTCTAGTTTACTCACATTGTGTTTTCCAGGAATCACGCTCCAAAGTAGTTAATATATATACAATGTTTCGTAGTTACCCAACAGCAAACTTGAACAGTAAGCCACTAACGTACGAAACGGTTATCGAGGCCCGGCATGGGCTAGCGCGTAAGGCGTGCGACTCGTAATCCGAGGGTCGCGGGTTCGCGCCCGCGTCGCGCTAAACATGCTCGCCCTCCCAGCCGTGGGGGTGTATAATGTGACGGTCAATCCCACTATTCGTTGGTAAAGAGTAGCCCAAGAGTTGGCGGTGGGTGGTGATGGCTAGCTGCCTTCCCTCTAGTCTTACACTGCTAAATTAGGGACGGCTAGCACAGATAGCCCTCGAGTAGCTTTGTGCGAAATTTCCAAACAAACAAACAAACGGTTATCGATTTGTTCGCTTTATGCTATTACATGTTTTTAAAATTACATTAAACATCTACATGGTGACAATTGTAAAAGTTTCTATGAAAAAAATCAGTTATTCCAACTTAAGTCAAAGCAGACGATTTGTTCAAAGACGTGTTTTTTTAATTATATATACTAACCCTTTCTCATAATCCCGTAGGTGACATATTTAACAATATCATTTCAGAGTTTTTGAATCAAAACATTTATTCCTCTTGGAACCGGAACCACAAGAGCAGTTCATAACTTTTCAAAAATACTTAATCTAACATTTAAGATCTTGGTCGGCTATGTTTGTTTATTCCAACTTAAAAAAAAAAAAAAAAAGTCAGGAGCATGCGCAATGCCATGTCTCATCTTTATAGCTTAACAATTATAGAAACCTCTTATAAGGAAAAAAAGGAAATTAGATTCTAGTTGATTAACAACATTTATAAAACAGATTACCTTACTTTGGTGTCTTACGAGTATCGTATTGTTGTTGTCATGTGTATATTTAGTGAAACTTAAAGTATTACTTTAACAGTGGCCTGGCATGGCCAAGCGCATAAGGCGTGCGACTCGTAATCCGAGGGTCGCGGGTTTGCGCCCGCGTCGCGCTAAACATGCTCGCCCTCCCAGCGGTGGGGGTGTATAATGTGACGGTCAATCCCACTATTCGTTGGTAAAAGAGTAGCCCAAGAGTTGGCGGTGGGTGGTGATGACTAGCTGCCTTCCCTCTAGTCTTACACTGCTAAATTAGGGACGGCTAGCACAGATAGCCCTCAAGTAGCTTTGTGAGAAATTCCAAAACAAACAAACAAATACTTTAACAGTAAATAATGATTATAGAAGATCATCTTTTTAAAAACAACAACAGAAAACACAGGTATAATCATAAGGAATTCGCTTAGATATTTCCTAAGGTATTTGATATTTTCGGTTTGATTAAAACCTATTGCTATGTACACATGGTCTAAGCCGCTAGGCCAGATGCCCCTAAGGGCTTTTAGGTATAATTACCTTTAATTTAGAACTGCGAACGTCAGCAGCGAATATTTTAAATGCAATATATGGGTTGGCTGTCATTATTGTAATACCAGACACCACCGAAAGCGAAAAGGGCGTGGAAAAAACTATAGCAACTTGAACCTTCCCACCCGCAGCCCAGTACATTGGACACAAATCCCGACAATCTCCATTACTCACGAAATGTTGCATAATATCTAAATATTAGTTGAATAAAACTGTTTATTCGATTGTGTGTTTAACAGAACCTTAGACAAACAATCCTTGAGAACATAAGTCAACATGAAACGAAAAATAAAAATAAAAATATGTTTTTAATATTTTTGACACCATTTAAATTTGCGTCAAGACATAAAAAGTCACCAGTTTCCGATAATATGTTTTTGAATTGGATGTTTTCTTAGATTAAGTTTGTTGGTGTAAGACGTGACGAGGTTGTCAAAAGGGTTTTCATTGGAAGCTCCAACTATTTAGTTTGCACCATAGCGATCCGAAAGGGACCCACGACCATTAGTTCTTCGTTCGCGAAAAACAAACACGTGCTGTTTTTCTTCATTTTTTTTTACCAAGACATAGCATATAGAAAGTTTGCCATCATTTCAATGAGTTGTCAAAATGTGTTGTACTTACCAAAGGCAGAGAACTGTGTGTTACGCTTATGTTTGTTTGTTTTGTTTGTTTTTGAATTTCGCACAAAGCTACTCGAGGGCTATCTGTGTTAGCCGTCCCTAATTTAGCACTGTAAGACTAAAGGGAAGACAGCTAGTCATCACCACCCACCGCCAACTCACTTTTACCAACGAATAGTGGGATTGACTGTCACATTATAACGCCCCCACGCTGAAAGTGCGAGCATAATTGGTGCGAAGGAGATTCAAACCCGTAACCCTCAGATTACGAGTCGAACGCCTTAACCCACCTAGTTATGCCAGACCCCACTGATGTATAGTATATACTCTAATTATAAACTCTTATTATTTTTGCAAGCTATCACCCTTCCCGCCTATGGCTGCAAAAAGCGAAATATGTAGGATGTTGGGGCGTTTCATTAATGATATTAAACCGGCAGAATTGTGGTTACACCAGACAGAATATAGGTCTAAGTACTGTCTCAAGAAACAGGGCACATGACACATAACGACCCATCTTATTATTTTTTTCGTCCTAGTCTGTTTTTATAGTTGCGTTTTTTTTAAATTTTGAACACTATTTTTCGCTTATTTATTTATTTTCCCTTCTCTACAAGACCAAATCTAATTATGTATCTATCCATCTAAATAGGTTTCAAACTACTGATCAGTAGAAATGTTAGGGTGGTTCCATACCCATTTTAACAAATTTAAAGGTAAGTGCCTTCCTATAACTGGCTAAGACAGTAAAAGGTAGTAGGGGCTGGGACGTTGTTCGTGTAAGCACTTAGCTTAGAACCTTTATTTAATTTTCAATGACGGCTGACTAGATTAACATCAGTGTTTGTATTTTATCTTATAGATGGGATATCCTTAGTGCATTTGGGCGCTATTGCCACAGATATATCCGCTACGACAATAATTTATCAGTCTGAGGCTATACCGGTGATACTATATAAATATATATAAAGATTCTATGAGACAGTGAAAGTAATGAAACAAGCTTGTAATGACGAACTGTTTTATATGTATGTGTTATATTTTCTACTTCACGATAAAGTGCCCGGCATGGCCAGGTGGGTTAAGGCGTTCGAATCGTAATTCGAGGGTCGCTGGTTCGAACTCCGATCGCACCAAACATGCTTGCCCTTTCAGCCGTGTGGGGCGTTATAATGTGACGGTCAATCCCACTATTCGTTAGTAAAGAGAGTATTCCAAGAGTTGGCGGTGGGTGGTGATGACTAGCTATTTTCCTTCTAGTCTTACACTGCTAAATTAGGGATGGCTAGCGAAGAGAGCCCTTGAATAGCTTTGCGCGAAACTCAAAAGAAACAAAAATAAGCAACCACGATAAAGTTTTAATATGATTGGTATTACTTCTTTTCCCAGGCTAAAGAACGAATATTTTCCTGAACTATATTAACACTATGTCCCCTTAGGAATTCTATGGCTGGTTTTTGTCAACAAAATTTATAGTAAAACAAATACATCTTAGCAAGTACTTAACTTTTATAAATCAGAGCTACTTAAGCTCCAATATGATATAAAAGAATAAGTGTCAACTTTGAAAAGTCACTGTTCTTAATTTACCATTAAAAGTCTTTGCTACTGTTAAACGACTTGCTTTATTGAACAAGAGCTAATTGCAAGATGCAAGCTAACTCTCAAGAGGTTTGAGAACTAGATGATTTTGTTGACAACGTATAGAATAACAATAATTAAGTATCTCCATTAATTTTTTAATAAAAATGTGTTTGGTGTAAGCGACTCAGTTCAGTTCTTATGACTTCAAAAAAATTAAAACGTTCCTCCAACTTCATTGGACTATAGTCTGAGAACGTGCGTATTTGTATAATGCACAGTTCTCTAAACACGTTGTTACAACGTAATAATAACAAATTATATATGAAACAGAAGTATTAATCTCGTTTAGAGTGTTTCTGCTTTTCTTATAGCAAAGCCACATCAGGCTATCTGCTGAGTTCACCGAGAGGAATCGAACTTCTTATTTTAGCATGATAAATCTGTGGACTTACCGCTGAACCAACGGGAGAACATCTTGTGTAGAAGAAGCTAATATTGTAATCGAATGTTTCAAGTGGAAATATCCTCTGGGGGGGGGTTACGTGTATTAAACTCACTCAGCAAATGTATATCATATTAAATTCTGTTACATGTTGAAAATTTATGAATAAGAGTGAAACTATTAATTATCAAACAAAATTTAAAATTATGTAAGCATTGAGAAATACCATGAGAGAGAAGCTATGGAATATGACGTTAGAATAAAAGGTAGAATTTAGTGTTTGGTACTTCTACAACTGTGTAGAGTTTGACAGACACAAAGATTTACATTCTGAGTATTTATACTGAGTGTTTGTGCTGTAGCTTAAAGGCACCTAATTCAAATATGCACATGGAAATTGATATCACTATGGATTCACCACAAGGTTACTTTACTTTGGTAACCTTGTGGTGAATCACAAGAGGACTTTGTCTTCAATTTTCTTTCGATTTTATTTTATATTTTCAACTCTAGACTCTCAAAAGATGAAAAATGTCCAACACCATACAGTATATTAGGTGTAAGGCATTGTGTTACATACAATGGAACCAACATGCGCATTCTCTTTATATGATAGAAGTGTAAAAACGCGACTTATTCTCAAACGGAGTATATGTGTAAAGAAACAAAGGCAGAGGTGGAACAGAAAGAGTAGGGACTAGTTTTCTGAGCGGATTTACAAATAAGTAAACGATATAGTATAAAATGTGAAGTAATAAAGGAACATATCAAAAGAAGAAAAGGAATTAACCCATAAAGAAATTAAATATTGAAAAATCGCTTATGATTAGCATTGGTCAATTACGGGAGCTGAAATATTACTATACACTCTCGCTTCTAATTAGAATTGTGTCCTTAGGTACTTAAAATAGCAGTATGCTCTTCACAGAAGTCCCAACCACTGGGAGGCCTGCAAGACACCTTTGGAACTTTATATCCACAACCCTAAGCTATTGTTTATTTTGGATTTTGGATTTCGCGCAAAGCTACATGAGACTATCTGCGATAGCCGTCCCTAATTTAGTAGTGTAAGAATAGAGGGAACGCAGCTAGTCATCACCACCCACCACCAACTCTGGGCTATTCTTTTACCAACGAATAGTGGGACTAACTGTCACATTATAACGCCCCAACGGCTGGAAGAGCGAACATGTTTAGTGCGATGGGGATTCGAACCCAAACCCTCAGTTTACGAGTTGAACGCCTTAACCCACCTGGCAGGGGCCCCCAACCCATTGATACACATTCACAGCAACCAATTATCAACCTTTATAGAATTTACTACCACCAAAACTAACTTTATGTTCAATGACCAAAACTAGGTATAAATAAAAGGCCTAAGTGTGGGGAATCCTGTGTCACCAGTTCTAGCCAACATTGGTATGACACAGATTGAATCTGAAGCGATCAATTCAGCCTTAAATCCACCACTATACTGGTACAGATATGCTGATGATACATTTGCTGGATTCACATCTACAAAACACAACACTTAGTATTTTTCAACCACGTTAACTCTATGCATTCCAACATTAAGTTCACCTGTGAACAGGAGAAAACTAAATAGCATTTCTCAACCTCAAGATCACTAGAACCGATACACAATTCAAGACAAAATTATACAGAAAAATCACCCATACTGGACTGTACATTCCTCTGAAACCCCCAGCACATGAAAAAGCAAAACTCAACATTCACTGCTGGCCAAAATCAGTGAACATAAAGAAAAATAAGTGGTTGAGTCTAACAACGCAAAATGCATATTTTGTCTTTATGTTCAATGGACTTATGATTTTAGCCAGCAGTGTAAATAAGAACTAAATAAACACAGCCATAAAATTATGTTCAACCGATGAAATCAACAAAATAAAACAACACTTCATCAACATCAACAAATTTCCTCCAAAAACCGTTGAAAATTATATGTACATGTACATGCACAACACAATCAACAACAAACAAACAATAATAAATTCCAAGAAACAACAAACTACAAACCTTATACTGCTGCATACCGTGTATTTCCGATATCAGCCAAACAATAGCCAACATTTGGAAAACAAAACAGAACCAACTTATAACAAAACCCAACAATCCAGTAAACACAAAAATTATTCAAAACCAGGTACAAAACTAAAGTCCATACTATGTAAAAAACTACACTGACACACACAACACCAACATTATTTATAAAATACAATGTAACAACTGCAACGACTTCAGCAAGTCAAATAAACACAACTTAACCATGGAAAACACCCAAATACTAAATAAAGAAACAAACATAAACAAACGCAAGATCAAAGAAGTCCTACTTATACAGCAACTAAAACGAAAATTAAACCAATATAAGGGAACCCCTTTATATCTATGACAATTAATAACCTACCATCCAACTACAACGCCCCTACAATCCCGTACCCATTTACATTTTTTGTTCCTGAGACATGCGCCCGACAATGGTCAGTTGCAAACTCCCTTCGCTAACCTGAAGATGACCTAAGAAGGTCGAAACGTTGGTCTTTACTCTATTTTAATTAAAGTTTCAATACCTATACCAACAGTCTTTAGCATACATTTTTACTTCAAGTGGGTTTCTAGTCCTCACAGAGTATGCACTTTCGTTTGTAATGAATCAGATCAGTGAAATTAGGACTGACTTGTAATTAATATTGAGCCAACAAGTAGATGAAATGACGTATATAATACACTCTTGCTTGTAATCAGTAGCTATCTTATATTCTGGATGTAAAGCCTAGTTAAATACATTTCTTTAGTGGGGACGGGTGGGCAACAGTGCATCATTTGATATATAACTACCGTTGTTACTGAAACATCTCAAAACAATATTAAGAATAGTTTTTTTTTCAATAATAACAAATAGTTTATTCTAACATATTCAATAAGGATGTTAAATAAAGGAAACATCCGAAATGATCTAACTTTAATAATTTAAAAATAAATTTGGTCTTCGAATGAATTGAGGATATGCAGATAAGATTTAAATTACATTTACCCTTTGCGATGTAGGTTATATCTTACTTATCCCGCGGCAATAATTTCAATAGGTTATTATTTGCCGATTGTTATTTGAGAAAGAATTGTAAACTTGAAGCATTCCAATGGTTCTGTTGAACAGCCCAGAGCTCAGGATCCAAATACAAGTGATTGACAGAGAAGTAATTAGTTTCTAACTTTAAGCGAAATTTCTGTGTAGATATTTGATACAGAAAGCCAAGATTAATGATGAAACGTGTGTAATTTGGACCGTAAATTAAAAACTACAACAACAACGCTCCTGTAATCTTATAACAATGGTTTTATTATATCACTTTTAAACCTTTCGAGCAAATTACAAAACATGCTGTGACCTTATGAC